>NW_024752577.1:0-8548 GCF_018991925.1 Homarus americanus
CATCAATCTCGGTTGATATGCTACAAGCACTCGAATGGGGAGACGTCAAAGTCAATCAGTCGTTTAATAGCATACTACGAAACACACCCGAATGGGGAAGACGATTAAAAGTCAATCTGGGGTCGATTTAATAGCATACTACAAACTTGCAGATTGGAGACAGTCAAGTCAATCAGGGGTCGATTTATCTTATACTGACAGATAGGGGTTTGGGTGGTTGTTTTACTTGCTACGAATGGGAGACGGTCAAAGTCAATGGGGTCGATTTGATAGCATATCTACAAACTTGCACGAATGGGGCCGTCAAAGTCAATCGATTTGATTTAGCATACTAAAATTGCACCCGAATGAGAACAATTCAAAATCAATGGGGGTCGGTTGTACATATGCTACAGAAACTCACACCGAATTGGAACAGTCAAAGTCAATCGGTCGATTTAATAGCATACTGAAACGCGAATGGGAACCGTCAAAGTCAATGGGTCGGTTGTAGCATACTAATACAGAATGTGTTGGGGTGTTGTACTTGCACGAATGGAGACAGTCAAAAGTCAATCGGGGTTGGTTAATAGCATACTACAGAAACTTGCACGAATGGGAGACCGTCAAGAGTCAATCGAGGGGTCGATTTAATAGTTTGGGGGGGGGTTGGGGTGTTGTTTGTGTGGGTGTTGGTGGTTGTGCATGCTACAAACTTGCAGTGGCAGTCGAATTGGGTGTTTTGGAGACCGTCAAAGTCAATGAGATTCGATTTATTATACTACAAGCTTGCAGATGGGGATAAGTCAAAGTCAATGAGGTGGTTGTGTTTTTGGGGTGTGGTCGATTTAATTAGCATATACAAAAGCACGAATGGGTAGACCGTGAAGTCAATCGGGGTCGATTTAATAACATACTACAGAAACTTGCACGAATGGGGAGACCGTCAAAGATCAATCAGGGTCGATTTGATAGCATACTACAAACTTGAATGGGAGACGTAAAGAATCAATCAGGGTCGATTTGATAACTATACTACAAACTTGCACACCAGATAGAGCCAGTCAAAATCAATCGGGGTCGGTTAATAGCATACTACAAGCTTGCACCCGAATGGGGAGACCGTCAGGAGTCAATCGGTCGATTTAATAGCATACTATACAAAATGATCGAATGTACTGATGAGACGGTGATGAATCGCCTTGTACGCTGATGGCACTATTTCACTATAGTAAGGTTAGGGCACCTGGGTCATATTATACAACATAGAGAAGTTCAACACCATGGGAGACGGTCAAAGTGGTCGAGAGTGATTTGATAGCATACTGAGAACTTGCACCCGAATGGGAGACCGTCAAAAGTCAATCGGGGTCGATTTGATAGCATACTACAGAGAACTTTGCACACACCGAGATGGAGACAGTCAAGTGTCGGGGTCGGTTTATAGCATACTACAAGAAACTTGCACACCCGAATGGGAACCGGTCAAAGTCAATGGTCGATTTGATAACATACTACGAAACTTGCACGAATGGGAGACGTCAAAGTCAATCGGGGTCGATTTGTAGCTACTACAGAGCTTGCACACCGAATGGGGAGAGCAATCAATGTGAATGCTATAAAAGCTGTAAATATTTGAAAAAAAAATTATTTAGACAACACGAAAGAAACATATCAAAACTGGAAAAATAATATAGACAGGAAGAAGTAAATTGACACCTCCTGCCTCAATATACATTTCCTTCAAAATAAACATAGAGTAATAAAGAATGAGAGTGACCAACCAGCTCCACTAAGACCTGGCATGCAGTGTACCTTTGAAGTAACTAACTAACACTAACTTCTTTTAAAAATATTGTTACCTCAGTTACACGGAACTGGAGGAGGCCTCACACTCAACAATAACAAAAATAATAATAATAGCGGCATTATATAAATAAAATATTAATATCTAATTTGAAGTACGGCCAAGGGCAGAACAAAGACAAAACAATAAGAAAGATGAAGCGATCTGGTGAGCCCAGTTCTTTCTTCCTACACATTTCAGTTTCACCACTTTCTTCAATTCCTAATAATCTTCTTCCTCTTAACTAATGACTTCGTATCGTATACTTATTTTCCTATACTGGGGATTTTTAATAAATCTGGTGATATGGAATACACACTTATAACTGGGATAATCAATGGATAATTGCTACTATTCTCGAATAATGCAATCAAAGTTTGAATTTGTAACCGGGGCTGCCCCGGACCCCTGTGTTAGATGCTTGTTTTGGTCATGATGAATTGTTTATTAGACTAAAGAAATCCTCTTCTGGCAAGGGGGTTTGCTTTACTCTTAGGTAACTTTAGCCTATGAAGCGTAAAAAGCTGATGCCCTTCCTTATTGCGGTATTATCAGTAGCGCTGCTTTGCCTATAAAGCGAAATCCTTCATTAAGCTCGCTCATACTTCAAATGCACCGAAGACTTTGCACCAGAATAGGAGACCGTCAAATCAATCAGGGTCGATTGTATTGCTCTACTGAAAACTTGCACACCAGATAGGGGCGTCAAAATCAATGGAATTCGGTGTTAGCATACCAAACTTTTTTGCAGATAGAGAACTTAATCGAAGGAAAGTCAATGTAATTCGTTGTTGATAACATCTACAAAACTTACACCGAGGAGACCGTCAAGAAGTCAATGAGTTCTGATTTATACTAAACTTACACGAATGGAGACCGTCAAAAGTCAATGAGATTGATTTAATTGCACTACAGAAACTTACACCCGAATAGGAGACCGTCAAGTCAATGAAATTTATAGCATACTACAAACTTACACAGACAGAAACCGTCAAAGTGTTGAGGATGTTTTGATGCTACAGCTTTTTTTAGGGGAATCGAAAAGTCAATCAGGGTGGAACAACATACTAGAAATCTTTTTGGTAGACACATTAAAATCAATCGAAATTGGTCAGATTCTTTCTGAAACTTTTCCAGAATAGGAGACATCAAAATCAATGGGGGAATGATTTGATAGCATACAAACTTGCACCGATGAACGTCAAAATCAATCGAGGTCGATTTAATAGCATACTGAAACACACACAGTGAGACCGTCCAAAATGTGAGGTCGATTTGATGGTACTACAAACTTGCACAGAAAGAGAGCCATTGAAAGTCATCGAGTTGATTTAACTTCTGGCTTTTCCAGAATGAGGCGTCAAAAGTCAATCGAGGGGTCGATTTAAGCAGCATACTACAGAAACTTTTTACACGAGATTGATCAAATCAATCGAGGGTCGTTAATCCTTTAGAAACTTTTTGAATGGGGGCGTCAAAGTCAATCGGTCGATTTGGTAACACTTCTGAAACTTGCACACCGAATGGAGACTGATCAAAGTCAATGGTCGATTTAATAGCATACTACAGAAACTTTCACGAATGGGAGACGTAGAAATCAAATCAAAATCGATTTAATAGCATACTACCAGAAACGCACACCAGGAACCGTCAAAAGTCAATGAGGTCGATTGATAGCATGCAAACTTGCACACCGAGATGGGAGACAGTCAAATCAATCGAGGTCGGTTGTATATACGAAACACCGAATGGGGAGTTTTTGTTGGTGTTTTTGACCGTGAGAGAATCAAGTGTCGGGTGATTTGATAGATACTACGAAACTTTTTTGAATGGGACAGTCAAAAGTCAGTAGGTTGATTTGATAGCATACTGCAAAACTTGCACACCCGGTGGAAGACAGTCAAAGTCGAATCGGTTGATTTATTAGCATCTATGGCTTTTACGCAGATGGGGACCGTCAAAGTCAATCGGTTGATTTATAGCATACTAGAAACTTGCACCGAATGGAGACGTCAAGAGTCAATGAGGTGGTTGATAGCATACTACAGAAACTTGCACACCGAATGAAGACCGTCGATCATCGAAGTTGGTTTGTGTTTGGTGGTTTGGTCGATTTAATGCATATTGCGAAAACTTGCGATGGGAGACCGTCAGAGTCAATGGGGTCGATTTTGCATATCTATACAAAATGATCGAGAATGTTGCATGAGTGGGGAGCAGTGATAATCTTGCCTTGTACTGGATGGCACTATTTCACTTAGTGAGGGTAGGGCACCTCGGTCATGTTATACAACATACCAGAAGTTCCACACCCGCATGGGAACCGTCAAAAAGTGAATCGGGGTCGATTTGATATACTACAGAAGACACACCGAATGGGAGACCGTCAAGTCGATTTGATAACATACTTGAAGAACTTGCACACCGAATGGGGAGACAGTCAAAGTCAATCGAGGTCGATTTTATCTTATACTAGAAACACACGAATGGGAGACCATCCAAGAATCAATCGAGGGTCGATTTGATAACATACTACAGAAAACTTGCACACCGAATGGGAGACCGTCAAAGTCAATCGGTCGATTTGATAACATACTACAGAAACTTGCACACCGAATAGGAAGACAGTCGAAAAGTCAATCGAGAGTCGATTAACCAGCATACTACAGAAACTTGCACACCGAATGGAGACAGTGAAAAGAATCAATCGAGTCGTTAATGTATACTGAAACTTGCACCGAATGGGGCAAATCAAAGTCAATCGAGGTCGATTTAATAGCATACTAGAAACTTACACACTGCGAATGGGAGACCATCAAAAGTCAATCGAGGTCGATTTGATAGCATACTACAGAAACTTGCACGCGAATGGGAACAGTCAAAGTCAATCGAGAGGTCGATTTAATAGCATACTAAGAAACTTGCACCCAGATAGGAGACGTCAAAGTCAATCAGGGTCGAGCATACTACACAAATGATCCGAGAATCTGCACACACACCGAGTGGGGAGGCGATTATTAAAACGTCCGCCCTTATGTTCGATTGCACTATTTCACTATATATTAAGGAGAATTGCCTTATGTACACATATTTGGTGTGAAATATCTTCGCCCCCAGCGGAGGCGCCAGCGCCTCTCTTGAAAGCAAAAGTATGACATTCAAAACAACAACCAAAATTTACCGTCCTTTCCTTCCTGCCCTGCAATGGCTGGAGCAGCAGCAAGAAGAAATAGTCTCATGGGGTCAGAGGAATGGCAGTGGGTATGGTCTATATTTCACTAGCCAGGTCTGTCTCCAATTGGAACATTATTACTCTCTCGGCACTACGTCGCCATGCGGTTTCGCGACGCATCAGCATCATGATGTTGCGTCTATTATAAGATCGGAACCGGGTTATTGACTGTTCGCGAACAGTGGGGTTTTCTGCTAACAAGCGATAAACCTTACTCTGAGGTGCGGTACGGTGATTGTCTATCGTCCGCTCTTTTATGCTAGATTGCACTATTTCCTATAATGTGGGGAGTTGCCTTCACCTATTTGGTGTGGAATATCTTCGGCACTCCAATGACATTCCATGCTGTAAGGAAGTTGCCGTCGCTTTCCCTTCCCTGCCCTGCAATGGCTGGAGCAGCAGCAGAAGAAGAGAGAGAGAAAATAGTCTCATGGGGTCAGAGGAATGGGCAGTGCGATCTATGAATTTCACTAGCCAGGTCTGTCTCCCAATTGAACATTATTACTCTCTCGGCACACATCGCCACCACGGTTTCCGCGACAGCAGCAGCATCATGATGTTGCGTCTATTGTAAGTCCGGAACCGGGTTATTCGGCTGTTCGCGAACAGTCGGGTTTTAACCTTGCCTAACAAACGATCAAACAACTTCCACTCGAGGTGCGGTACGGTGACTGTCCTATCGTCCGCTCTTGTATGCTGGATTGCACTATTTCACTATATTAAGGGAGAGGGTGCCTTCACACCTATTCGGTGTGGAATATCTTCCGCCCCCAGCGAGCGCTTCGCGCCTCTTAAAAGCGCGGCATTCAAAAACAACAACCAAAGTTGCCGTCGCTTTCCTTCCCTGCCCTGCAATGGCTGGGCAGCAGCAGCAGCAGCAGCAGCAGAAGAAGAGAGAGAGAGAGAAATAGTCTCATGGGGTCAGAGGAATGGCAGTGGAGCGCGATCTATGAATTTCACTAGCCAGGTCTGTCTCCCAATTGAACATTATTACTCTCTCGGCGCGCACGTCGCCACCACGGTTTCTGCGACAGCAGCAGCATCATGATGTTGCGTCTATTGTAAGTCCGGAACCGGGTTATTCGGCTGTTCGCGAACAGTCAGGTTTTAACCTTGCCTAACAAACGATCAAACAACTTCCACTCTCGAGGTGCGGTACGGTGACTGTCCTATCGTCCGCTCTTGTATGCTGGATTGCACTATTTCACTATATTAAGGGGAGAGGGTGCCTTCACACACATATTCGATGTGAAATATCTTCCGCCCCCCAGCGGAGCGCTTCGGCGCCTCTGCGAAGCAAAACGCGGCATTCAAAAACAACAACCAAAATTGCCGTCGATTTCCTCTCCCTGCCCTGCAATGGCTGGAGCAGAAGGAGAGCGAGAGAGAGAATAGTCTCATTGGGTCAGAGGAATGGCAGTGGAGCGGGCTAATGGCGAGTAGGCTCGCGATCTATCAATTACACTAGCCAGGTCGCTCTCCCTATTGAACATTATTACTCTCTCACGTCGCCACTGCGGTTTCCGCGACAGCAGCAGCATCATCATGATGTTGCATCCACCAATTAGTCCGGAACCGGGTTATTCGGCTGTCTGCGAACAGTCCGGTTTTAACCTTACCCAACATCCACTCTCGAGGTGCGGTACGGTGAATGTCCTATCGTCCGACCTTGTATGCTGGATTGCACTATTTCACTATATTAAGGGGAGAGGGTGCCTTCACACACATATTCGGTGTGAAATATCTTCCGCCCCCCAGCGGAGCGCTTCGGCGCCTCTGCGAAGCAAAGCGCGGCATTCAAAAACAACAACCAAAATTGCCGTCGCTTCCCTGCCCTGCAATGGCTGGAGCAGAAGGAGAGAGAGAGAGATTTTAGTCTCATTGGATCAGAGGAATGGCAGTGGAGCGGGCTTATGGCGAGTAGGCTCGCGCTCTATCAATTACACTTGCCAGGTCTCTCTTCCGTTTGGACATTATTTACTCCGTCTCTCTCTCTCTCTCTCTCGGCGCACACGTCGCCACCCTACTAGTTTCCGTCACAGCATATGCTGCGGCCTTTCAGTCCGGAACGGGGCTCCCCTTCGCCTTGCTGTCTGCCCAACTTAGCGGACTTGCGTTGGCTGATCACCCCGTCTTCGCGTCTGTGCCGGCCTTCAATGCAGCGCCCAACCGTCTCTTGACCGAGATTCATTGCACTATTCCACGCGCAAACGGCTACCCTAAATGTGCATAGACAACGCTCATGGTTCAACACGACCAGGGCGCAGTCTGGGAGCCGAGTATACTAAAAAGAGAGTTTAGCAGCCAAAACTCGTCAAAGCACACGTTGGGTTACCCCATCACCCTATATAACAGTGATGTAGTTCCACAGGTACAACCTAACCAATGTGGGCGATGGCTCGTGATCCCCAAACAGTGAATGAGTATGTCTGCCTGGCGATGGGGAGGTCATGGCCGTCTGGGTCCTAGCCAATGTAATGGAAAACTGCCTCGCTAGACTGGATGAAGGGAGAGGAGCGGATAAGGGAGAGGTGGAATTGCACAGTGGCTGCTGCAGGGGATATGGAGAAAGGTGCAGATTTGATCTGATCATCTGGTTTTGCTGTTTCTCTGGGGGGTCCCTAGCTTAATGTCGGCTGCCTGCTTGGGGCAAGAGGATAAGGGAGATTAGCACCTGCGGTGGCGCTGCAGCCTGAGGATATTGAAGGTGCAGTTTATCTGATCATCTGGTTTGCTATTTCTCTAAGGCCAGCGTCGGTCCTGGCAATGTCTTCTGCCTCGCTGGGGCAAGGAGGAGGCGGATAAGGAGGAGATTCGCCAACGTCTTGTCCCTCGGCCAATGTCAGGCCTTTCGCTGGGCTGGGGCAAGAGGGGGCGGATAAGGAGGAGATTAGCACACACAGTGGCGCTGCCGGCATGCCGGGGATAACAAGAGAGGTGCAGTTAGATCTGATCATCTGGTTTTTGCCTCTGCCCTATTTCTCCTGGAGCCAACGTCGCGGTCCCTCGCCCAATGTCTTCTGCCTCTCTCAATCTCACTATTTTTTGGCGGCGCCGTGATGGCCTCCGCCAACAGCAACAACTACCTGGTTGATCACGCCAGTAGTAGTCATATGCTTGTCTCAAAAGATTAAATACATGCATGTGTAAGTACAAAGCGATTTAAAAGCGAAACCACTTGAATAGCTCGATAAATCAGCTATGTTTCATTGGATCTGTAAACCCCACTTACTTGGATAACTGTGGCAATTCTAGAGCTAACCATACAGTGGTCTCTGACCGCAAAGGGAAAAGCGCTTTACCAATAGTTCAAAAACTGAAATTGAAGCCCAGTCCGTAGCACCTGTGGTGAATCTGAAGTCGCGCCTCGAGCTGACGGAAAGATGTCAAACTTGATCATTTAGAGGAAGTAAAGTGTGTTCTGCAAGGTTTCCGTAGGTGAACCTGCGGAGGATCATTAACAGAAGAACGGGGCGCTCTTAAAACTACTA
>NW_024752578.1:0-14510 GCF_018991925.1 Homarus americanus
AGGGAGGAAGACCATGTGAGCTTGGGAAGTATGAATGTTGTGTAAACACTGAGGAGCTGGTGTGCAGGAACACCGAGGGACTTGAGTCGGAGTAGGAGGTGGAGACGGAAACTGGAGGATTTGATAACTTCACTGACGTGTGGTTTCTAATTTAGTTTGTTGTCTATGGTGACGCCGAGGAGCTTCGTGGAATCTAAAACCTGGAGTGTGTTCGGACCTAGAGTAATGGAAGGAGGTGGGACAATGTCGGAGGAGAGGTTGATGTGCATAACCATGGTTGTTGGTGGCCCAGTTTTGGAGACTGTTCAATAAATCATGAAGGGCGGTATAGTTTGGAGCAGAATTGTTGACGCTGATCCCAATGGTGGAGTCGTCGACATATTTCCAGCGAGCAGGGGTTTCTCTTAGGGCATCATTGATGAGCATAAGGAAGCAGAGTGGTCCCATCTTGGTGCCTTGGGGGACGCCACAGGTGAGTGACTGAAAGGTGGAGACAGCCAGCCCCTCGGAAGCGTACAGCTTGGCGTCGGTCACTGAGGAAGTCTGTAAGCCCTGGTATAATAAGACTTCTCCGAAGCCCGAGGTCAATAGCTTAGTTGATGATTATATTGTGGTCGACTAGGTCGAACGCTTTAGTGAAATCAATGAAGGCGACAGCTACAGACGTTTTTCGTTTCTCGAGATGGCGGTATATGTAATCGAGAAAGCTGACAAGACAGTCAGTCAGTCAGTGGTGGAGGAAGTTTTCATGTTGCGAAATTGTTGAGGGGTTCATTACGTGACTGACTAAAAGCCCAGCCGAACACAAAACCTCACTGAGCTGGGTATTGGGGTGATTGCAATAGGTCGTAGCTGATTTAAGGATTGTGGGGCTGGTTGACTGGGCACTGCGATGAAATCTGCCTCACAATTCCATTTATAGCTACTGATGATGGAGCATAGGGGTTTAGCAAGCTCCGGGGAGAACTCCTTGAAGCGTTTCATTGGTAAGTCAATGGGGGTGGTAGAGCGTTTTAATTTTAGTTTGTCCAGGCGTTTTGCTATTTCAAATACTTCTACTAAGTCAGTGGGAAGGGGGGGGGGCTGGTAGGTAAGCAGGGAGAGTGGTTGTGTCAAGCCGGGGGAGCGTCTGGCATATAGTAGCGAAGTGTGTGTGTGTGTGTGTGTGTGTGTGTGTGTGTGTGTATACTACTGTACTTTTTAGATCCTCCTACGCAACCTAACCTATTATAGTTAAGTATAGTAGGCTATACACTATTTTGTTAGTATGTGTTATAAAATGAAATTGCATGTTATTATTATTAATATTATTATTATTAGTAGTAGTAGTAGTAGTAGTAGTAGTATTATTATTATTATTGTTATTATTATTACCTGCTAATATAATACTAAGTTGCCCGCCAGATTTCCTCAGAGATGGGAGGAGCACATTGGTGGCGGTGTGGTTTATACTCCGCCCGATTACTGATTCCTATATCTGTATGAAATGCCTGTTTCACTGCCACGGTGCTCAGTGATGCAGGAGATTTCATAAAAAACAAGTTTGAGTGGAGAGCACACCTTTTCCTTCACATACAGTTATCTTAGACCATCTACTAGTATAATAGTTTGCACAAAAATACTCTACACTCTTTCTAGGTTATTGTTATGTTTTTTTTTTTTTTTTTGATTTCTCATCAGATTGTGCATTCAACTAATATACACTATTAGTGTGTTTATTATTATGTTTTATAGTATTATTTCGTATAATATTGGGTAACACAATTAGAGTCACTAGTATAGTATATTTTCGGGGTTTATAGCAGTTTGTGGTCTAATAGTATCATGCTTTATGAGTGGTGTTCTATGTAGTGATGATTAGGCAATAAAATATGCTTTGGGGGTTTATAGCAGTTTTTGTGGTCTACTAGTATCATGCTTTATGGGTGGTGTTCTATGTAGTGATGATTAGGCCATAAAATATGCTTTTGGTTTATTGCTAACAAAATATACTTTGCTCTACCGCTGTAGTGCAAAACATGGTGAAACTTACATACACCGTTAATAAAGAATTGATGGAAGAAGAAGAAGAAGAAGAAGAAGAAGAAGAAGAAGAAGTACGAGGAAGAATTGTGGAGGGAATGAACAGTGAGACAATGTAAAGCCTCCGGGATGGCGGCAGCGTTTCTGTTATTAATATATAATAAGACAATAGGAAAATATGTTGTTGTCTCTACCTGTATTATTACCTTTGCGATAGCATGGTTCAATTTTGGGAGGACAGAGGAAGGAGCAGGAGGTTAGGAAGGGAGAGATAGTGTCTGTGATCCTCGGGTCACCACTCCTCGGATTGTGTCAGTTCAAGTTTAGAAGCTCCAACAACTTTCCCTGAATACAAATTGGCAACGTTTCGATTTACAACAGGTACCTACTTACTGCTACAGTAGGTAGGTGAACAGGGACCAAGGGGGCTAGGAAGAGTGTCCAAACAACTTGCCTGTGTGATGTAGTCGTGGCCAGAATTAGGTTAGGATACAGACACATCTGGCTAGTTAGTAACGCTGTACCCATACCAGAACACTCAGCATGTAAACTTGGTGATACACCTTTAAAGCACTACTATATTATTGAATGTGACACTGTCAAAGACTTCAGGCCACCTCACTTATTGTATCTTGAACTATGTCATTACTTCATTGAGGACATTACATTCTTGCTCTTTATCCCAAATTGGCTAGCCCACACTGGTAAATGTGTACTGTACTGTCAATGAATCTGATGTATTTCTTTGTGTATGAACCTGACTGAAAATAAGGTCTCATCCCTTGCTGCTGCTGCTGCTAAAGCTGCTTCTTGCGCCCTTCTAAGTCCCGTTTAAGTCCCCCACCCCAGGCCCCCGCAGTACCCCTTCACATCTACACCATTCAAAATCAATTTCACTCATTTTACACAGAGTGTTATCCTGCAAAACGTTGATGTCGTATATTTCTCTCTTTAAGTGATATCCTGTGGCTCCGAAAGGAGCCTGTTTGGTTAGGTTGTCTTGTGTGAACGAACCTTGGGTTCTTATTTCTTCTCTGTCTTCTTGGGGAGGAGCACAGCTTGGATGTTAGGAAGGACACCCCCTTGGGCAATGGTGACTCCAGATAGGAGCTTGTTGAGCTCCTCGTCATTGCGAATGGCAAGCTGAAGATGACGCGGGATAATGCGGGTCTTCTTGTTGTCGCGGGCGGCGTTACCGGCCAGCTCGAGCACTTCTGCTGCCAGGTACTCCATGACGGCTGCAAGGTACACAGGGGCACCTGCACCAACACGCTCAGCATAGTTGCCTTTACGCAAGAGACGGTGGATCCTACCCACGGGGAACTGGAGTCCGGCCCTGCTAGAACGGGACTTTGACTTGCCCTTCACTTTGCCTCCCTTGCCCCGTCCTGACATGTTGCTGCTGCTGCTTTTCGTGATAGGAGTTAAATTTCCGCCCGCCACCTTGGTCTTTTATACCAAGCTCAGGATCAGGCCAGGTGGCCGTCTCGCGGACCCAACCAATGTAAGAGAGCCGTAGCTGCAGCCAGTCTGATCCTGAGCGGCCCGCTCGGTATATAAGGAAAAGTTAGTCGGGCCAGTTTTCAATTCTCTCGCTCCGCGCCACGAGTAACTGTGCCGCCATGCCTCCCAAAACTTCCGGAAAGGCTGCCAAGAAGGCTGGAAAGGCCCAGAAGGCCATTGCCAGGGGTGACAAGAAGAAGAAGCGCAGGAGGAAGGAAAGCTACAGCATCTACATCTACAAGGTACTGAAGCAAGTGCACCCCGACACAGGAGTCTCCTCCAAAGCTATGTCCATCATGAACTCTTTCGTGAACGACATCTTCGAGCGCATCGCTGCCGAGGCTTCCCGCCTGGCGCACTACAACAAACGCTCCACCATTACAAGTCGGGAAATCCAGACAGCTGTCCGACTCTTGCTGCCCGGTGAACTGGCCAAGCATGCCGTGTCTGAGGGCACCAAGGCTGTCACTAAGTACACCTCTTCCAAGTAAGAGGTTACTTGTGCACAACAAACACGCCATCCCACTACTACAACTTAATCGGCTCCATCGGAGCCACAGTTACATGTTAAAGAGACAGTTACCGACAGTGATATATTGAGAGGGAAATAAAAAAATAAAAAAATTATAATAATCTGCATTCTCTATTGGCGTAGAAACCGGACTAAATCGAAACATAATAAATAAATAAATAAATTCTGCGTGGAGTACTTTTACACCCACTGCAAAGTGACATACATGGAGTGTGTTTGGGCTTCATTTCATGTTTGCAGCACGCCTATTTCATGTAAACAATTTATTTTATTTTATTGTATTTTATTGTATTTTCTTTTATTTTATTTATTTATTTACTTACTTATTCTTTATATATTTATTTGTTACTAGCTCTTGTTTGTTGTACCCACCCACCTCCCGAATTGATGACCTACTATACAATCGTACCTCCACGAATGTTACCAACTTACCGTTAGGCGATTTGGGTAACCGAAATTAACGCTCTCCGACCACCAACCATTTCGATTGTCATGAAAATTATCTTCAGAACAGTTCTTTGGCCCTGAGAAGGGCCGAGTTATAGATGTCTGGTAGGTTTTGTTGTGCTTTTTGTTTGTCCCCAAGGAAGAGGACTTAAGCACGCTCTCCGCGGATGCGCCGGGCCAGCTGGATGTCCTTGGGCATGATGGTAACGCGCTTGGCGTGAATGGCACACAGGTTGGTGTCCTCGAAAAGACCCACCAGGTAAGCCCCAGAGGCTTCCTGCAGAGCCATGACGGCAGACGACTGGAAGCGCAGGTCAGTCTTGAAATCCTGGGCGATCTCACGCACCAGGCGCTGGAAGGGCAGCTTCCTGATGA
Organism: Homarus americanus; assembly: GCF_018991925.1. Lineage (NCBI taxonomy): Eukaryota > Metazoa > Arthropoda > Malacostraca > Decapoda > Nephropidae > Homarus > Homarus americanus. The sequence goes on from NW_024752578.1 coordinate 4,880, forward strand.
GTAGCTCTGTGCTCTTCTGGTAACGACGGATCTCACGAAGGGCGACGGTTCCGGGCCTGTAACGATGGGGCTTCTTGACACCACCGGTGGCTGGGGCGGACTTGCGAGCTGCCTTGGTGGCAAGCTGCTTCCGTGGAGCCTTGCCTCCAGTGGACTTGCGGGCAGTCTGTTTAGTACGGGCCATCTCGACGACGAAATAGTCAATACGGGCGGCCCGGTTGTTGTTGTGGTTGTATAGATTGTCGGACCGTAGTCCGACACGGGCCTTTGCCTATAGGCGGCCCGTTTGGTGGTTCCGGCTGGAGCTCCAGGAGCAGCCAGACCGGATTGGGATTGGAGGTGGTCCCACCTGCAGATTGGAGGGATACTGCAGGTTGCAAGTGTGAGCGGACCCCCGATCAGTGGACGCTTACCACCGGCCCCCACTCTTGGACGTGGTCAGCCTCGGAGTGGCGCGCCCCCCGAACTGGGGTCCGCACTTGCTGGGAGAGGATGCTTTCTAAGCTATTTGGGTGGTGGGTATCGTGTGATGACCCGGAGTAGGTGGTGAATGTGGTCTGTATGGGCCTTTCGGGTTAGAGTGGCCGCTGGTGTTGTGTGTGTTTCTTGGGAGATTTGAGTTCTGTTTCGGAGGCTTTGTGTGACCTCGCAATCGAGGAGATAGTGTTCAAGTGGGTTGGCTGCTGGCTCCTGACAGTAGGTGCATTCCATGACGTCGTTTCCGATCATCTGCCAGGAGCACTTGTACCCTAGTCGTAGTCGGTGAAGGCTGACTTGGGTTTGTCTTGGAGTTTTCTTGTCTGCGAAAGGTGGTTCCCCTTTTGTGGCCGCCAGGTACCATTTGGCTGTTTGGGAACCAGCGTTGAGTGCATGAAGGAAGCTCTTTTTGATGTGGAGCTTGGTAGTCTTTCTGAGGTGATTTTTGATCTGTTGTGCTACCAAGTTGAACTTGATGCACGCATTGAGCGTAGCGTTTTGCTGCTCCAATTCCAACCAGCAAGACGACTGGTCGGTTTTGGCTTTGGAATTCCTGTAGCTGTGCGAGGATCGAGGTGATGATGTGGACGTTGTCTCTTGGGTGACTGTGTTGCAGCGCCTGCATGGCCGATTTCGAGTCCGTGTGAATTATGACAGCGCCTGCATAGCCGATTTCGAGTCCGTGTGAATTATGATGGACTTGTTGTGTTGTGTTGCAGCATGTTGTAGGGCCTTTGAGATTGCTACCAGTTCTGTTTGTAGGGTGGAGCAGTCATTGGAAAGTCTCCATTGGAGGGTCTGACCTTGGGTGTAGAAGGCCGCTCCGGATCTATGATGTTTTGGGTCCACCGAGCCGTCTGTGAAGTATGATGCTGCATCAGCCGGTGTCTCGGTGGCTATGGCTTCGAGAGTTATTTTTTTGAGGTCCTCCTTCTGGAGGTTGGCTTTACTATCGCCTAGGTCGGTAAATTTGAGTGTGGCTGGTGGAGGGCTCCATGGTGGAGAAACAGCGTAACCATTGTCTCGTGTGTCTTGGTTGTTCTTGACGAGTGTTTCTGCTTGCAGGTGTCGGATGACCTCGCTTGCCTCGTGCGACCAGGTGGCCCCTCGCACTCTGTGGTCGAGGTGGAGGGAGGCACTGATTCGAATCTTGGCGGCTGTGGGCTTGTCTGCTCTGCAGATTTTGGCGAGGAGACCGGCTGTCACCTGCTTGACTCGTACTGCCAGGGGTGGTAGCTCGGTTTCCATTTGCAGATTGCAAATTCTGGTCCACATGGGTGCTCCGAGCATGGTCCTGAGAGCATTGTTTTGGATGACTTCTAGCTTAGCTATTTGGTCTTCTCTCAGTCCAATGAGTGCTGGAGCACTGTAATCTACCAGCGATCTGATGGCGGCTGTGTAGTAGGCTTTGAGCACATGAAGGTTTGCTCCTGCGGATTTGCTGGTGAGCGACCTCATTATATTGTGTCTGCTCTTCGTCCTGTGCCTGAGATACTCGAGTTGCGGCTTGAAGGTGAGTTTCTGGTCAAACCAGATTCCAAGACACTGGTGGGCGTTGGTCCAGACTACCGGCGTGTTTTGTATGGAGAGCGTCTTGTCTGGTGTGTCTGTGCAGATGGCCATCGCTTTCGACTTGGCTGGATTTATCTTGAGTCCAAGTCTGTTGCACTCCTCTTCTATAAGTTGGAGTGCGTGTTGCGTGTTGGCTAGTCTGTTCGATCCTCTTACTATAAGCTGTAAGTCGTCTGCATAGCATAGGAGCTTGGCTGTTTGTCTGAAGGGAAGTTTGACTAGATTTTCCATCAGGACGTTGAACAGCATTGGACTGAGGATGCCTCCTTGTGGGGTTCCGTTTTCATGGACCCTGTAGCTTGAGGTTGCTCCCTGAAAGCGTACTCGTGCTTCTCTCTGTGTGAGGTAGTTCTGGATCCACCCCAGCAACCTTCCTTTGACGCCTTTTTTAGCGAGCGTAGTTGTAATGGCCAAAGGATTTGCTAGTTCGAAGGCTTTCTCCAGGTCGAGGAAGACCACCAGAGCTGGTTTGTTGTCCACTGTGCTGAGTATCTCGGCGATGTTGTTGCCTGTGCCGGTGTTCTCGGTGTAAGCAAAGATGTGAGGGTGTGGGCTGCCTACTTTCCACTTGAGTCGGTTGAGAGCCATTCTTTCTCCGGTCTTCGCTATGCAGCTGAGAAGGGAGATGGGCCTCGGCTTGTCTGGTTCTCTGGGCTTCGGAATGGGCTGTATATCTGCCTTCTTCCATTCCGGTGGGAGTCTTTGTGCTGTCCACGAAGCATTGATGGCTTGCAGCAGAGCCTCGTGTCCGGCTGTACCGGCATGAGAGAGCATGGAGTAGGTTATCCTGTCGGCCCCTGGAGCTGTATCCTTGCTTCGTTTTAGCGACTTCTGGAGTTCTTGCTGGTTGAATGGTCTGTCAGTGTCATCTTCACTGTTGCAGGCCTCTTCGATCATCTGGAGTCTGACCTGTCGCAGACGCCGTTGTGTCTCCTCCGCCTGTCTCGGGAGGTTCTTCGTTGCTGCTCGGTCAGAGAACAGTTTTGCAAGTCTCTCGGCTTCCTCTTCTGGGTTGGGATGAGTTGGTGGTGGTGGTGTTGCCTTCCCAGATGCCCTTCGGATCTGGGCCCACATCTTGCCAAGGGTGGTGTGCTCGTTCAGTTCGGAGCACCACTTGAGCCAGCTTGCGTTTTTAATTTCTTCCTTCTCTTCCCTGGTATCCTTGACTATGACTTGCAGGAGATGTCTGTTTGTTGCCGTGGGATGTCTCCTGTAGTTTCTTCGGGCCATGTTCACTCTGTGGTTGAGTTCTTTCACCCTGGGACAGTAGTACCAGTAATCATTGTACTGTCTTGATGTGGGTTTTGTTTTTGGGATAGCCTCTTCTGCCGCTAGGTGAAACGCCTCGACCAATTGGTGGTGGAGGGTTGTCTCATCCGCGGGTGCTGCGCCGGCCGGCTGTGATTTTTCGCGCCACTTAGCCAGGTGTTTCTTGAAGAGTCCCCAGTCTGCCTTTTGAGTGTTGTATCTCCATCTCGGGGGGGGTGGTGTGGGGAGTTTGTTCACCTTCAGCGTTGTTAGGGTGGCGAAGTGGTCACTGGTCAGCGTGGGGTGTATCTGCCAGGAGGCCGAAGGCTGTAGTGCCCTGGAGACGAAGGTTAGATCTAGCCTTCCTCCCCTAGTGTGGGTGGGCTCTCCGGTGTTCAGGAGGCAGATCTCGGGTGTATCTTGAAAGGTGGTGTATAGGTGTAGGCCGTCTTCATTTGTGGGGCTTGCCGAGCTTAGGAAGGGATGATGTGCGTTGAAATCCCCTCCTATGAGTGTGGCGTGGTCAGCGGCCGAAGCAAATAATTGAGTAACCTCCAGTGAGCCCCTTGGGTTCTTGTAGATGTTGTGAACAGTTAATTCCCGTTCTTGGAGGGTTACTTTGACGGCCTGTGTCTCGATGTTTTCCCCACATGGAAATTGCTGCGTGACATCGGCGGAGGGTATGCTTGACTTGACCAAGATCATACATCCTCTTGTTGACGCCTGCGTGAAATACCTCCTGTATGTCTTGTAACCGCTGAATTTGAAACAGTGGTGTTCTTGTAGAAGTGTTTCTTGTAGGAGTATGATGTCAAGCTTGTCCTTGGCTGCTGCTTCTTGTAGGAGGTGTTTCTTGTTTTTGATGCCCTGAGCATTCCATGTAAGGATGTTCAGGGTGCTGACGTTTTCCACCACTGTTTCATCGGGGACTTCTGGTGCTTCTCGATGGAGATGTCCAAGCTCGATTCCAACTGGATCAAGTCCATGTCTTCGTGTTCTGTGGTTTTTGCCTTCTGGACCGTGGTTCGGTTCAGGGGAGTTGAAACGTCCAGTTTCTTTCTGGGAGCTGTGGGTATCTTGGGAGCTGTTGGTATCTTGGGTTCTCTGGTGGCCTTCTTCGGTGTAGAGTGTACCTCGGCTGTTACTCGTGTGCGGACCGGCGTGGCTTCCTCCACTGAGGTGTCTGGAGCTGTGGCGACTTGCCCGAGGACGCTCCCCATGAGTAATTGGAGCTGTGTGGGTTGGATCTTGTGGCCCAGTAGTCCGGCTAGGCCCTCCGCGAAGGTTGTCAGTACCTTGGCTAGGTCTGATAAGTGTATCATTCCTTCTGGTGCCTTGGTGTGTGCTTCTTTTGTCTTGCTCGTGGTTGTCGTTGTCTGCTGCTTGGGTGGCTGAGGTGTGGCTGTAGTGAGGCCAGGAAACTGGGCTGCACTTTGGGTGTTGACCGGCTGAGGAGGTTGTCTTTGTTGTTTTGGCCTTTGGGTTCCCCACACGAAGGTACTTGGTGGGGCTGGTGTGTGGGCGGTGGGGGCCGGTCTTGCTGCTGGTCGGTTTGCCTGGACCCTCTTTGTTCTCTCGGAGCATCCAGGATTCCAGGCGTGGTGTTTGCCCCCGCAGTTGGCACACTTGGGGGCAATTTTTTCCCCATTTTTCAGTTTGGTGAGGCAGGACTGTGTGCCGTGCTTCTGTGCGCAGACTGCGCAGATTTCCCTGTACGTGCACCTTGTCTGATGGTGCCCGTATTTCTGGCATCTGAAGCATCGCAGGGGCTCTGGGACGAAGGGCCTCACTTCGTAGATCCCCCAGGTTTTGGGGTCTATGGTGCTGGGGGGTGAGCCGTAGTGCGTTATGAGGACTTGTTTCGTGGTGGCCGTCTTGTCGGACAGGGGAGAGCATCTCTCGGCTTTTAGGATCTTCGGGTGGTTCTCCAGGGGTTCGAGAGGTAGTTCCTTTGGGTACCGGAGGACTACCGACTTCATCAGTTTCTGGGCGGGGTCTAGCTTGGTTGAAGTAATGGTGGTGGTGTTTTGTAGGTAAGTGTCGAGGGTGGTGGCGGAGTTCTTGTCTTTGGGGTGAACGATCATCTCCCCCTTTAGGTTGGGCCGCACTGAGAACTTGGCCAATGGGTTTTGCTTTTCCATCTCTGTGACGGCGGCATATGTTGTTTTTGCGTCCGTTTTCGTGATCCGGAATTTTGGCAGTGTCGTTACCCTCGTTTTGAAAAAACACGTCGGCGTTTCTTATTTTCTACCTTCGTCCAATTGTCCTCAGTAGCGGTAGCAGTGGTGGTGGTGGTGGAGGTGGTGGTGGTGGTGGAGTTGTTGGAGGTGGTGGCAGAGTTCCTGCTTTTCAGGGCTTCGTTGAAGGCGCGTAACTGGTCTGCTTTCTCTGTGCGAAGCCTGTCGTGGTTCGGGTCGTCAGGTTGGCGGTTCAGGCGGGGATCGCGGTTAGGAGGGCGTACGCGCTCCATAACCGGGTTGTTGTTGTTGTTGTTGTTGTTGTTGTTGTTGTTTTAGATCCTACCTATTCCGGTTGAGTAAACAGCAAAGGAATTACAGCACTCCCCACTAGCTGGTGGTCGTAGAGTGGTTCCTGAGCTTCTCTCACGGAGCCCCGATTGGGGAAGCCTACTTCCTAGTGTATGTGACTGCTCACTTATAGACGTGAGCTAAGTGTGCCTATTTGGGAAGGATAAGGATTGCTACCCTCTTTCCAGGTGGACCCGCACGATCACGGTTTTCCTGGAAAGACTCGGCTGGGGAGGGTTTTGCTCCGACCCCCTTTCGTGTTCACAATCTCCTGGGAGGGAGGTGAACAGTTACAGGGGGGACCGCAGGACGAATACACTTTTTGAGGGTGCAGGTCCCTAGGCCAGAGCGAAAAAAGGAAAAATAGCAGTAGAAGGAAAAGAGCTCAAACCACGTCGGGAATATCGCGCTATAGCTGCTCTCCAGCTGGAGTGTGGGTCACTCACACCACCAGTGGGGAGGGCAAGCTAATGCTCGATAAACCGAAAACGCTCGTGAGTTGTTGTGGACGATGACAGTCGTGGGTGGTCCGGTCCGGGAAGATGGCCAACAATGGTACAAGGGAGAGGGCGGTCTTCAGAGTTCCGGGTCCAGCAGGAGGTCTTGTTGAGAGGTCTTCTTGGTTCAGGAGCGATGTGATAAGTGGGCGGCCCGGCAGGCGGGCGGGCTTATATACAGACATTCTCCACCTCAGTGGCCACCTCATTGGCCACGAGTGCCGCATGCGTCATCCGCAAGCTACGCCCCACCTCCAAGAGGGAGGGACGGCCTTGGATGAACGATACTACCGCTGCGTCCACAGCACGCCACCTACTCCCACCAAACCGTGGGCGAAGCCCACTCTCTCTCCCTCACCATGAACGGATACGAGTTTGTTAACGTGGCGCGGATACGTCCGGACACGCCGACCTGCCCCAAGAAACTAAACCTCCTAGTTCTCCAGAAGTTTTTCGAAGCTAATGGGATCGTGGGGGTCACCAAGGTGGAGCGTCTAAAGCTCCATGGTGACATCAAGATCACCTTCGCCGAGAAGGGCATGCTCGCTCAACTCGCGGAGATCCCAGACATCAACGGCATTCCTTTTAAAATGTTTGCCTTCATGTGGGACAACTTGAAGCTGGGTGTAATCTCCCACGCCGAAATTGCCCACATGGACAAAGCAGAGCTGAGTGAGCTCCTCAAGGAGCAGCAGCTCCAAGTTGTGAAGAAACTGTCCGACACCACTGCCCTCATCGGACACCACTCCACCCTACCCAAGGAAGCTCAACTGGCGTGGGTAACTATGCCAGTCAAGCCCTACTGCAGACCGAAACGGTGTTACAAATGCCAGCACTATGGACACACTGTAAACAAGTGTGAGGCGCAGGAAGACACCTGCTCCATGTGTGGCAGCCCTGGGCACCGCTACACGGCCTGCCCCAACACAGAGAAAAAATGCGTTGCCTGTGGTGGCCCACACTCCTCCGCCGACCGGACCTGCCCCAGATGGAAGGAGGAATGCAGGGTAGCCAAGGCCCGTCTTGAGAAAAAACTGAGCTACAAAGAGGCCCTCCTTGCTGTACGCTCCCAAGAAAAGAAAAAACCAGCAGTAAAGAAAAACCAAGAAAAGAAAACTCAACAGAAGCAGCCCACCACACAGAACCAAGAACACCACGTGGCCCGTGGTGCTGAAGCCCACGCGGCCAGTGGTGCTGAAGCCCACGCGGCCAGTGGTGCTGAAGCCCACGTGGTCAACCTCTCCCTCTCTGAATTCTTCCACACCTATGAGGACTTAAAATACGAGGAAGACGAACAAGAAGACCCAAACACAAACGAATGGACAATTCAAGAGAGCAAGAAGAGAAGGAGAGAGAGAAGAAAATCGACATCAAGCTAAGAAGACCAAGACATCCCCTCCACACAAGAAACCAAAACACAATCAAGCCGACCAAGCACTGAACATCCATTGCCCAACCCAACACGCCCCTGACGCCTGACCTGACGCTTGACCTGACGCTTGACCTGACGCTAGCCTGGCCTTGTCTTGTCGCCTCCCTGCCGCGTCCAGCCGGGTTGTTGCTGCTGCCCCCATCTTATAATCCCTCACGCAAGCGGTGTTTAGCCACTGCATCTGTTCTCTCCTCCTAAAATTCACTTCAATCCTCCCTTTATTCTTCTCCTGAACCTCCTTCCCCCCTGTCACTAGCATTTTTCGATTCGATTCGGCGAAGCAACACCAGGACCACCTGTAGTAGCAACCACAACAACATGACTGGACGAGGCAAAGGAGGCAAGGGACTTGGAAAGGGTGGCGCCAAGCGTCATCGTAAGGTGCTTCGTGACAACATCCAGGGTATCACCAAGCCCGCCATTCGTCGTCTAGCTCGGCGTGGAGGTGTTAAACGTATATCCGGCCTTATCTACGAGGAGACCCGCGGCGTCCTCAAGGTGTTTCTGGAGAACGTCATCAGTGACGCCGTCACCTACACCGAGCACGCAAAAAGGAAGACCGTCACCGCCATGGATGTGGTGTATGCCCTGAAACGGCAGGGCCGCACCCTTTATGGTTTTGGTGGTTAATCAACCTGATGGACGGGCGCACACCACCACCACCACCACCACCACGACAAACAAATATACGGACCTAATTTTAGGTCCACATTTAAATCGCTAAAGAGTTGGTTAGACACTGAGTAAATCGTTGAAAATATATCCAATAACATGATCCTCTCTAATTCTGGACTTGTGGTATGAGTATAGGTTGTGCGTGAACGTGTTGGAACCACTTCCTAATAATTGTCAGTCAGTCAGTCAACATTCACCTAACCTCCAGGTACCTCACCTAACTTCCTGTAGCGTCACCGAACCTCACGAAATGTAACCCAATGTAGTTTCTAATCTATCCTAACATGACATAACATAACCACGCACTATATTACTTCGGTAAGAGTAATGAGTTTTAATACACAAAGTTGCAGTTATCATTCATTCATACATACATACATACATACATAACATGCTAGTGGCAGGGGGGGATTGAAGTGAATTTTAGGAGGATAGAATAGGTGCAGTGGCTAAACAGCGCTTGCGTGAGGGACTTTAAGCAACAACTCGCCTGGATGCGGCAGGATAGAGTCAGGTCAAGCGTCCGGTGCATGTTGGGTTCCGCCATGGTTTCTCAGTGTTTGGTCGGCTTGATTGTGTGTGTTGTTTTCTTGTTTGGAGGAAATGTCTTGGTATTCTTCTTCTTAGCTTGAAGTTGATTTTCTTCTAACTCTTCTCCTCTTGTTGTTCGTCTTCCTCGTGTCTGCTATCATTCTGTAAAGACTCTATATATGTATGTAGGTATGAGTGAGTAACAGTTGCCGGTTACAGTGATACTTCATATTCGCTGGTGTTGTACTGTATGGCTTCGGTATTTCTTAATATACAAACGGCACCGTTAGAGGATTGAGGTATTTAAAAACCAGCCTACATTACTTATATATAGAAATAAATAATGTGGCTTGGACAATAATGACGACTACTCTCTCCTACCTAACCCAAACAAGGGCTTTTCGAAAGTATACATTGGACACAATTGACTTAGTACATACATTGGTGGTTTAACAAAAGCCCTCATTAGAGAAAGGTGAAGGAGCACACAGTGAACATACAGATTAATGTTTGCACGCGTAGATCATGTAAGGTGAGATGTTGAACACCAGACACGTAGTGTAGTAACTCCCTCACAGATGGCGTTATAAGGGGCCTGATGATGTAGCAGTTACCTCACAGATGGTGTTATGAGGAAATTCACATGATGATGCTGTAGCAAAACATTCACT
>NW_024752579.1:0-28517 GCF_018991925.1 Homarus americanus
CGAGTATAACAAAGTCCCCTGGTCGAGTATAGCAAAGTCCCCTCATCGAGTATAACAAAGCCTCCTGATCGAGTATAACAAAGTCCCCTGATCGAGTATAACAAAGCCCCCTGCTCGAGTATAACAAAGTCCCCTAATCGAGTTCAAAAAAGGCCTCTAATCGTGTATAACAAAGTCCCCTGATCTAGTATAACAAAGGCCCCTTATCGAGTATAACAAAGGCCCCACATCGAGCATAAGAAAGTACCCTGATCGAACATAACAAAGCCGCCTAATCGAGTACAACAAAGTCCCCTGGTCGAGTAAAACAAAGTCCCCTGTTCGAGTCTAACATTAAGTCCCCTTATCGAGTATAACAAATTCCCTTATCAAGTATAATAAAGTCCCCCTTATCGAGTATAACAAAGTCCATTGGTCAAGTATAAAAAAGTCCCCTGGTCCAGTATAACAAAGTCCCCTAATCGAGTACAAAAAAGTCCCCTGGCCCAGTGTAACAAAGCCCCCATATCGTGCATAACAAAATCCCCTAATCGATTATAACAAAGTCCCCTGGTCGAGTATGACAAAGTCCCCTCATTGAGTATAAAAAAGCCCCCTAGTTGAGTATAACAAAGTTCCCATATCGAGTATAACAATGTCCCCTGATCGAGTATAACAATACCCCCTGGATGAGTATAACAAAGTCCCCTGGTCGAGTATGACAAAGTCCCCTCATTGAGTATAAAAAAGCACCCTAGTTGAGTATAACAAAGTCCCCTGCTACAGTATAACAAAGTCCCCTGATCGAGTATAACATATCCCCTGATCGAGTATAACAACGTCTCCTGGCCCAGTTTAACAGTGTCCCCAGATCGAGCATAACAAAGTCCCCTAATCGATTATAACAAAGTCCCCTGGTCGAGTATAACAAAGGGCCCTGATCGAGTAAGACAAAGTACCCTCATCGAGTATAACAAAGTCCTCTGATGCTAGTATAACAAAGCCCCCTGGACTGTATAACAAAGTCCCCTGAACCGAGTATAACAAAGTCCCCTGATCGAGTATAACATATCCCCTGATCGAGTATAACAAGTCCCTGGTGGAGTATAACAAAGTCCCCTGGTCGAGTATAACAAAGTTTTCTAATCGAGCATAACAAAGGCCCCTGGTCGAGTATAACAAAGTCCTCTAATCAATTATAACAAAGTCCCCTGATCGAGTATAACAAAGTCCCCTAATCAAGTATAACAAAGTCCCCTCATCGAGTATAACAAAGTCCCCTCATCGAGTATAACATATCCCCTCATCGAGTATAACAAAGTCCCCTGGTCGAGTATAACAAAGTCCCCTAATCGAGTATAACAAAGACCCCTCATCGAGTATAGCAAAGTCCATCGCTCAAATATAGGAAAGTCCACTGATCGAGTAAACAGTCCCTGATCGAGTAAAAACAAAGTCCCTGGTCGAGTATAACAAAACCCTCATCAAGTATAACAAAGGCCCCTAATCGAGTATAACAAAGTCCCCTGATTGGAGTATAACAAGGTCCCTGATCGAGTATAACAAAGTCCTCTGGTCGAGTATAAAAAGTCCCCTGATCGAGTATAACAAAGTCCCTTGCTCGAGTATAACAAATGCCCCTGATCGAGTATAATAAAGGGCCCTCATCGAGTATAACAAAGTCCATTGGTCAAGTATAAAAAAGTCCCCTGGTCGAGTATAACAAAGTCCCCTGGTCGTGTATAACAAAGTCCCCTGGTCGAGTATAGCAAAGTCCCGTGATCAAGTATAACAAAGCCTCCTGATAGAGTATAACAAAGTCCCCTGATCGAATATAACAAATCCCCCTGCACGAGTATATGAAAGTCCTCCGTTCGAGTATAACTAAGTCTCCTGATCGAGTATTACAAAGGCCCCTCATCGATTCCAAAAAAGGCCCCTAATCGAAAATAAAAAGTCCCCTGATCTAGTATAACAAAGGCCTCTGATCGAGTATATCAAAGGCCCCTCATCGAGTATAACAAAGTCCCATGATCGATTATAACAAAGACGCCTAATCGAGTATAACAAAGTCCCCTGGTCGAGTATAACAAAATACCCTGTTCGAGTCAAACATTAGGTCCCCTTATCGAGTATAACAAATTCCCTTATCAAGTATAATAAAGTCCCCTTATCGAGTATAACAAAGTCCCCTGATCGAGTATAACAAAGGCCTCTGGTCGAGGATAACAAAGTCCCCTGATCGAGTATAACAAAAGTCCAGTGATCGAGTATAACAAAGTCCCTTGATCGAGTATAAAAAAGTCCCCTGGTCCAGTATAACCAAGTCCCCTGATCGAGTACAAAAAAGTCCCCTGGCCCAGTATAACAAAGTCCCCATATCGAGCATAACAAAGTCGCTTGATCGATTATAACAAAGACCCCTCATCGAGTATAGCAAAGTCCATTGGTCAAATATAGGAAAGTACCCAGATCGAGCATAACAAAGTCCCCTGGTCGAGTATAACAAAACCCCCTCATCAAGTATAACAAAGGCCCCTAATCGAGTATAACAAAGCCCTCTGGTTAAGTATAACAAAGTCCCCTGATCGAGTATAACAAAATCCTCTGGTCGAGTATAAAATGTCACCTGATCGCGTATAACAAAGTCCCCTGGTCGTGTATAACAAAGTCACCTGATCGAGTATAACAAAGGCCCCTCATTGAGTATAACAAAGTCCATTGGTCAGGTATAAAAAAGTCCCCTGGTTCGAGTATAACAAAGTCCCCGAATCGAATATAACAAAGTCCCCTGCTCGAGTATTACAAAGTCCCCTGATCGTGTATAACAAAGTCCCCTGGTCGAGTATAGCAAAGTCCCCTGATCAAGTATAACAAAGCCTCCTGTCGAGTATAACAAAGTCCCCTAATCGAATATAACAAAGCCCCTGCTCGAGTATAAGAAAGTCCCCTCATCGCGTATAACAAAGTCTCCTGATCGAGTCCAAAAGAGGCCCCTAATCGAGTATAACAAAGTCCCCTGATCTAGTATAACAAAGGCCTCTGATCGAGTATAACAAAGGCCCCTTATCGAGTATAACAAAGAACCCTGATCGAATATAACAAAGGCCCCTAATCGAGTATAACAAAGTCCCATGTTCGAGTCAAACATTAAGTCCCCTTATCGAGTATAACAAATTCCCCTTATCGAGTATAACAAAGTCCCCTTACCGACTATAACAAAGTCCCCTGATGAAGTATAACAAAGGCCTCTGGTCGAGTATAACAAAGTCCCTTGATCGAGTATAACAAAAGTCCAGTGATCGAGTATAACAAAGTCCCTTGATCGAGTATAAAAAAAGTCCCCTGGTCCAGTATAACAAAGTCCCCTGATCGATTACAAAAAAATCCCCTGGCCCAGTGTAACAAAGTCCCCATATCGTGCATAACAAAGTCCCCTGATCGAGTATAACAAAGTCCCCTGGTCGAGTAAAACAAAGTCCCCTGTTCGAGTGTAACATTAAGTCCCCTTATCGAGTATAACAAATTCCCTTATCAAGTATAATAAAGTCCCCTTATCGAGTATAACAAAGTCCATTGGTCAAGTATAAAAAAGTCCCTGGTCCAGTAAAACAAAGTCCCCTAATCGAGTACAAAAAAGTCCCCTGGCCCAGTGTAACAAAGCCCCCATATCGTGCATAACAAAGTCCCCTAATCGATTATAACAAAGTCCCCTGGTCGAGTATGACAAAGTCCCCTCATTGAGTATAAAAAAGCCCCCTAGTTGAGTATAACAAAGTTCCCTGATCGAGTATAACAAAGTCCCCTGATCGAGTATAACAATACCCCCTGGATGAGTATAACAAAGTCCCCTGGTCGAATATGACAAAGTCCCCTCATTGAGTATAAAAAAGCACCCTAGTTGAGTATAACAAAGTCCCCTGCTACAGTATAACAAAGTCCCCTGATCGAGTATAACATATCCCCTGATCGAGTATAACAACGTCTCCTGGCCCAGTTTAACAAATTCCCCAGATCGAGCATAACAAAGTCCCTAATCGATTATAACAAAGTCCCCTGGTCGAGTATAACAAAGGTTCCTCATCGAGTAAGTCAAAGTCCCCTCATCGAGTATAACAAAGTCCTCTGATGCTAGTATAACAAAGCCCCCTGGACGAGTATAACAAAGTCCCCTGAACCGAGTATAACAAAGTCCCCTGATCGAGTATAACATATCCCCTGATCGAGTATAACAAGTCCCTGGTGGAGTATAACAAAGTCCCCTGGTCGAGTATAACAAAGTTTTCTAATCGAGCATAACAAAGGCCCCTGGTCGAGTATAACAAAGTCCTCTAATCAAGTATAACAAAGTCCCCTGATCGAGTATAACAAAGTCCCCTAATCAAGTATAACAAAGTCCCCTGATCGAGTATAACAAAGTCCCCTCATCGAGTATAACATATCCCCTCATCGAGTATAACAAAGTCCCCTGGTCGAGTATAACAAAGTCCCCTGATCGAGTATAACAAAGACCCCTCATCGAGTATAGCAAAGTCCATCGCTCAAATATAGGAAAGTCCACTGATCGAGTATGACAAAATCCCCTGATCAAGTATAAAAAAGTCCCCTGGTCGAGTAAAACAAAGTCCCCTGATCGAGTATAACAAAGTCCCCTGGTCGAGTATAACAAAACCCCCTCATCAAGTATAACAAAGGCCCCTAATCGAGTATAACAAAGTCCCCTGATTGAGTATAACAAGGTCCCCTGATCGAATATAACAAAGTCCTCTGGTCGAGTATAAAAAAGTCCCCTGATCGAGTATAACAAAGTCCCTTGCTCGAGTATAACAAATGCCCCTGATCGAGTATAATAAAGGGCCCTCATCGAGTATAACAAAGTCCATTGGTCAAGTATAAAAAAGTCCCCTGGTCGAGTATAACAAAGTCCCCTGGTCGTGTATAACAAAGTCCCCTGGTCGAGTATAGCAAAGTCCCGTGATCAAGTATAACAAAGCCTCCTGATAGAGTATAACAAAGTCCCCTGATCGAATATAACAAAGCCCCCTGCACGAGTATATGAAAGTCCTCCGTTCGAGTATAACAAAGTCTCCTGATCGAGTATTACAAAGGCCCCTCATCGATTCCAAAAAAGGCCCCTAATCGAATATAAAAAGTCCCCTGATCAAGTATAACAAAGGCCTCTCATCGAGTATAACAAAGGCCCCTCATCGAGTATAACAAAGTCCCATGATCGATTATAACAAAGACGCCTAATCGAGTATAACGAAGTCCCCTGGTCGAGTATAACAAAGTACCCTGTTCGAGTCAAACATTAAGTCCCCTTATCGAGTATAACAAATTCCCTTATCAAGTATAATAAAGTCCCCTTATCGAGTATAACAAAGTCCCCTGATCGAGTATAACAAAGGCCTCTGGTCGAGGATAACAAAGTCAACTGATCGAGTATAACAAAAGTCCAGTGATCGAGTATAACAAAGTCCCTTGATCGAGTATAAAAAAGTCCCCTGGTCCAGTATAACAAAGTCCCCTGATCGAGTACAAAAAAGTCCCCTGGCCCAGTATAACAAAGTCCCCATATCGAGCATAACAAAGTCGCTTGATCGATTATAACAAAGTCCCCTGGTCGAGTATAGCAAAGGGCCCTGATCGAGTAAGACAAAATCCCCTGATCGAGTATAACAAAGTCCCATGATCGAGAATAAAAAAGCCCCCTAGACGAGTATAACAAAGTACCCTGATCGAGTATAACAAAGTCCCCTGATCGAGTATAACAAAGTCCCCTGGTCCAGTATAACAAAGTCCCCTGATCGAGTATAACATATCCCCTGATCGAGTATAACTAAGTCTCCAGGCCTAGTATAACAAAGTCCCCAGATCCAGCATAACAAAGTCCACTGATCGATTATAACAAAGTCCCCAGACCGAGTATAACAAAGTCCCTTGGTCGAGAATAAAAACTCCCCTGATCCTAGTATAACAAAGCCCCCTGGACGAGTATAACAAGTCCCCTGATCGAGTATAACAAAGACCCCTCATCCAGTATAGCAAAGTCCATTGGTCAAATATAGGAAAGTACCCAGATCGAGCATAACAAAGTCCCCTGGTCGAGTATAACAAAACCCCCTCATCAAGTATAACAAAGGCCCCTAATCGAGTATAACAAAGCCCTCTGGTTAAGTATAACAAAGTCCCCTGATCGAGTATAACAAAGTCCTCTGGTCGAGTATAAAATGTCACCTGATCGCGTGTAACAAAGTCCCCTGGTCGTGTATAACAAAGTCACCTGATCGAGTATAACAAAGGCCCCTCATTGAGTATAACAAAGTCCATTGGTCACGTATAAAAAAGTCCCCTGGTTCGAGTATAACAAAGTCTCCGAATCGAATATAACAAAGTCCCCTGCTCGAGTATTACAAAGTCCCCTGATCGTGTATAACAAAGTCCCCTGGTCGAGTATAGCAAAGTCCCCTGATCAAGTATAACAAAGCCTCCTCATCGAGTATAACAAAGTCCCCTAATCGAATATAACAAAGCCCCTGCTCGAGTATAAGAAAGTCCCCTCATCGCATATAACAAAGTCTCCTGATCGAGTCCAAAAGAGGCCCCTAATCGAGTATAACAAAGTCCCCTGATCTAGTATAACAAAGGCCTCTGATCGAGTATAACAAAGGCCCCTTATCGAGTATAACGAAGTACCCTGATCGAATATAACAAAGTCCCCTAATCGAGTATAACAAAGTCCCATGTTCGAGTCAAACATTAAGTCCCCTTATCGAGTATAACAAATTCCCCTTATCGAGTATAACAAAGTCCCCTTACCGACTATAACAAAGTCCCCTGATGAAGTATAACAAAGGCCTCTGGTCGAGTATAACAAAGTCCCTTGATCGAGTATAACAAAAGTCCAGTGATCGAGTATAACAAAGTCCCTTGATCGAGTATAAAAAAGTCCCCTGGTCCAGTATAACAAAGTCCCCTGATCGATTACAAAAAAATCCCCTGGCCCAGTGTAACAAAGTCCCCATATCGTGCATAACAAAGTCCCCTGATCGATTATAACAAAGTCCCCTGGTCGAGTATGACAAGGTCCCCCTCATCGAGTATAACAAAGCCTCCTGATCGAGTTTAACAAAGTCCCCTAGTCCAGTATAACAAAGTCCCCTGATCGAGTACAACATATTCCCTGATCGAGTATAACAAAGTCTACAGGCCCAGTATAACAAAGTCCCCAGATCGAGCATAACAAAGTCCCCTGATCGATTATAACAAAGTCCCCACACTGAGTATAACAAAGGCCTCTGGTCGAGTATAACAAAGTCCCCACACTGAGTATAACAAAGGCCTCTGGTCGAGTATAACAAAGTCCCTGGTCGAGAATGACAAAGTCCCCTGATCCTGGTATAACAAAGCCCCCTGGACGAGTATAACAAAGTCCCCTGGTCCAGTATAACAAAGTCCCCTGATCGAGTATAACAAAGGCCTCTGGTCGATTATGAGAAAGTCTCCTGGTCGAGAATAACAAAGTCACCTGATCCTAGTATAACAAAGCCCCCTGGACGAGTATGACAAAGTCCCCTAATCGAGTATAACAAAGTCCCCTGATCGAGTAAAACAACGTCCCCTGATCCAGTATAACATAGTCCCCTGATGGAGTATAACATATCCCCTCATCGAGAATAACAACGTCTCCTGGCGCAGTATAACAAAGTCCACAGATCGAGCATAACAAAGTCCCCTGATCGATTATTACAAAGTCCCCTGGTCCAGTATAACAAAGTCCCCTGATCGAGTATAACATATCCCCTCATCGAGAATAACAACGTCTCCTGGCGCAGTATAACAAAGTCCCCAGATCGAGCGTAACAAAGTCCCCTGATCGAGAATAACAAAGTCTCCAGGCTCAGTATAACAAAGTCCCCAGATCGAGCATAACAAAGTCCCCAGATCGATTTATAACAAATTCCCCACACCGAGTATAACAAAGGCCTCTCGTCGAGTATAACAAAGTCCCCTGCCCGAGAATAACAAAGTCCCCTGATCATAGTATAACAAAGCCCCCTAACGAGTATAACAAAGTCCCCTGGTCCAGTATAACAAAGTCCCTTGATCGAGTATAACAAAGGCGTCTGGTCGAGTATGACAAAGTCTCCTGGTTGAGAATAACAAAGTCCCCTGATCGAGTATAACAAAGTCCCCTGGTACAGTATAACAAAGTCCCCTGATCGAGTATAACATATCCCCTCATCGAGAATAACAACGTCTCCTGGCACAGTATAACAAAGTCCCCAGATCGAGCATAACAAAGGCCCCTCATTCAGTATAACAAAGTCCATTGGTCCTGTATAAAAAAGTCCCCTGGTTCGAGTATAACAAAGTCCTCTGGTCGAGTATAAAAAAGTCACCTGATCGCGTATAACAAAGTCCCCTGGTCGTGTATAACAAAGTTCCCTGATCGAGTATAACAAAGGCCCCTCATTGTTTATAACAAAGTCTCCTGATCGTGTATAACAAAGTCCCTTGGTCGAGTATAGCAAAGTCCCTGATCAAGTATAACAAAGCCTCCTGATCGAGTATAACAGAGTCCCCTGATCGAATATAACAAAGCCCCTGCTCGAGTATAAGAAAGTCCCCTCATCGCGTATAACAAAGTCTCCTGATCGAGTCCAAAAGAGGCCCCTAATCGAGTATAACAAAGTCCCCTAATCTAGTATAACAAAGGCCTCTGATCGAGTATAACAAAGGCCCCTCATCGAGTATAACAAAGTACCCTGATCGAATATAACAAAGCAGCATAATCGAGTATAACAAAGTCCCCTGTTCGAGTCTAACATTAAGTCCCCTTATCGAGTATAACAATTTCCCCTTATCGAGTATAACAAAGTCCCTTTATCGACTATAACAAAGTCCCCTGGTCAAGTATAACAAAGTCCCCTGGTCCAATATAACAAAGTCCCCTGATCGAGGACAAAACAGTCCCCTGGCCCAGTGTAACAAAGTGCCCATATCGTGCATAACAAAGTCCCCTGATCGATTATAACAAAGTCCCCTGGTCGAGTATGACAAAGTCCCCTCATTGAGTATAAAAAAGCCCACTAGTTGAGTATAACAAGGTTCCCTGATCGAGTATAACAAAGTCCCCTGATCGAGTATAACAAAGTCCCCTAGTCCAGTATGACAAAGTCCCCTGATCGAGTATAACATATTCCCTGATCGAGTATAACAAAGTCTCCAGACCCAGTATAACAAAGTCCCCAGATCGATCACAACAAAGTCCCCTGATCGATTATAACAAAGTCCCCACACTGAGTATAACAAAGGCCTCTGGTCGAGTATAACAAAGTCCCCTGGTCGAGAAAAACAAAGTCCCCTGATCCTAGTATAACAAAGCCCCTGTACGAGTATAACAAAGTCCCCTTGTCCAGTATAACAAAGTCCCCTGATCGAGTTTAACAAAGGCCTCTGGTCGAGTTTGACAAAGTCCCCTGGTCGAGAATAACAAAGTCCCCTGATCCTAGTATAACAAAGTCCCCTGGACGAGTATAACAAATTCCCTAATCGAGTAAAACAAAGTCCCCTGATCGAGTATAACAAAGTCCCCAGATCGAGCTTAACAAAGTCCCCTGATCGAGAATAACAAAGTCTCCAGGCCCAGTATAACAAAGTCCCCAGATCGAGCATAACAAAGTCCCCTGATCGATTAATAACAAATTTACCACATCGAGTTTAACAAAGGCCTCTCGTCGAGTATAACAAAGTCCCCTGGCCGAGAATAACAAAGTCCCCTGATCATAGTATAACAAAGTCCCCTAACGAGTATAACAAAGTCCCCTGGTCCAGTATAACAAAGTCCCCTGATCGAGTATAACAAAGGCGTCTGGCCGAGTATAACAAAGTCCCCTGGTTGAGAATAACAAAGTCCCCTGATCGAATATAACAAAGTCCCCTGGTCCAGTATAACAAAGTCCCCTGATCGAGTATAACATATCCCCTCATCGAGAATAACAACGTCTCCTGGCGCAGTATATCAAAGTCCTAAGATCGAGCATAACAAAGTCCCCTAATATATTATAACAAAGTCCCCTGGTCGAGTATAACAAGGGCCCTGATTGAGTAAGACAAAGTCCCCTGATCGAGTATAACAAAGTCCCCTGACCGAGTATAACAAAGCCCCCTGGACGAGTACAACTAAGACCCCTGATCGAGTATAACAAAGTCCCCTGATCGAGTATAACATATCCCCTGATCGAATATAACAAAGTTCCAGGCGGAGTATAACAAAGTCCCCTGATCGAGTATAACAAATCTCCTGGTCGAGTATAACAAAGTATTCTAATCGAGTATAACAAAGGCTCCTCGTCGAGTATAAAAAAGTCCTCTGATCGAGTATAACAAAGTCCCCTGATCGAGTATAACATATCACCTGATCGAGTATAACAAAGTCCTCTGGTCAAGTATAACAATGTCCCCTGATCGAGTATAACAAAGGCCCCTCATCGAGTATAACAAAGTCCATTAGTCAAGTATAAAAAAGTCCCCTGGTCCAGTATAACAAAGTCCCCTGATCGAGTATAACATATCCCCTGATCGACTATAACAAAGTATCCTGGCCCAGTTTAACAAAGTCCCCAGATCGAGCATAACCAAAGTCCCCTAATCGATTATAACAAAGTCCCCTGGTCGAGTATAACAAAGGGCCCTGATCGAGTAAGACATAGTCCCCTGATCGAGTATAAAATAGTCCCCTGATCCTAGTATAACAAAACCCAATGGACGGGTATAACAAAGACACCTGAACCGAGTATAACAAAGACCCCTGATCGAGTATAACATATCCCCTGATCGAGTATAACAAAGACCCTGGTGGAGTATAACAAAGTCCCCTGGTCGAGTATAACAAAGTTTTCAAATCGAGTATAACAAAGTCCCCTGAACCTGGTATAACAAAGCCCCCTGGACGAGTATAACAAATTCCCCTGATTGAGTATAACAAAGTCCCCTCATCGAGAATAACAAAGTCTTCTGGTCCAGGATAACAAAGTCCCTTGATCGAGTATCACATATCCCCTGATCAAGTATAACAAAGTCTCCTAGCCCAGTATAACAAAGTCCCCAGATCGAGCATAACAAAGTCCCCTGACCGAGTATAACAAAAGTCTCTGGTCGAGTATAATAAAGTCCCCTGATCGATTATATCAAAGTCCCCTGGTCGAGTATAACAAAGGGCCCTCATCGAGTAAGACAAAGTCCCCTGATCGAGTATAACAAAGTCCCCTGATCCTAGTATAAGAAAGCCCACTGGACGAGTATAATAAAGACACCTGAACCAAGTATAACAAAGTCCCCTGATCGAGTATAACATATCCCCTGATCGAGTATAACAAAGTCCCTTGTGGAGTATAACAAAGTCCCCTGGTCGAGTATAACAAAGTTTTCTAATCGATTATAACAAAGGCCCCTGGTCGAGTATAACAAAGTTTTCTAATCGAGTATAACAAAGGCCCCTGGTAGAGTATAACAAAGTCCCCTGATCAAGTATAACAAAGTCCCCTGATCGAGTATAACAAAGTCCCCTGATCATGTATAACCTATCCCCTGATCGAGTATAACAAAGTCCCCTGGTCGAGTATAACAAAGTCCCTCATCGAGTATAACAGAGACCCCTCATGGAGTATAGAAAAGTCCGTTGCTCAAATATAGGAAAGTCCACTGATCGAGTTTGACAAAGTCACCTGACCAAGTATGAAAAAGTCGCCTGGTCGAGTATAACAAAGTCCCCTGATCGGGTATAACAAAGTCGCCTAGTCGAGTATAGCAAAGTCCCCTGGTCGAGTAAAACAAAGCCCCCTCATCGAGTATAACAAAGGCCCCTAATCGAGTATAACAAAGTCCCCTGATTGAGTATAACAAAGTCCCCTGATTGAGTATAACAAAGTCCTCTGGTTGAGTATAACAAAGTCCCTTCATCGAGTATAACAAAGTCCCCTGGTCGAGTAAACAATGTCCCCTGATCGAGTATAACAAAGTCCCCTGATCGAGTATAACAAAGGCCACTCATCGAGTATAACAAAGTCCATTAGTCAAGTATAAAAAAGTCCCCTGGTCCAGTATAACAAAGTCCCCTGGTCCAGTATAACAAAGTCCCTAGATCGAGCATTACAGAGTCCCCTAATCGATTATAACAAATTCCCCTGGTCGAGTACAACAAAGGGCCCTGATCGAGTAAGACAAAGTCCCCTGATCGAGCATAACAAAGTCCCCTGAACCGAGTATAACAAAGTCCCCTGATCAAGTACAACATATCCCCATATCAAGTATAACAAAGTCCCTGGTGGAGTATAACAAAGTCCCTGGCCGAGTATAACAACAAAAGCTTAATCGAGTATAACAAAGGCCCCTGGTCGAGTATAAAAAAGTTTTCTAATCGAGAATAACAAAGGCCCCTGGTCGAGTATAACAAAGTCCTCTGATCAAGTATAACAAAGTCCTTTGATCGAGTATAACAAAGTCCCCTAATCTAGTATAACAAAGTCCCCTAATCGATTATAACAAAGTCCCCTGATCGAGTATAACATATCCCCTGATCGAGTATAACAAAGTCCTCCTGGTCGAGTACAACAAAGTCCCCTAATCGAGGATAACAAAGTCCCCTGGTCGAGTATAACAAAGTCCCTGACCGAGTATAACAAAGGCCCCTCATCGAGTATAGTAAAGTCCATTGGTCAAACATAGGAAAGTCCACTGATCGAGTATGACAAAGTCCCCTGATCAAGTATGAAAAAGTCGCCTGGTCGAGAATAACAAAGTCCCCTGATCAGGTATAACAAAGTCCCCTGGTCGAGCATAACAAAGGGCCCTCATCGAGTATAACAAAGTCCATTGGTCAAGTATAAAAAAGTCCCCTGGCCGAGTATAACAAAGTCCCCTGATCGTGCATAACAAAGTCTCCTGGTCGAGTATAGCAAGTCCCCTGAATAAGTATAACAAAGCGTCCTGATCGAGTATAACAAAGTCCCCTGATCAAGTATAACAAAGCCCCCTGCTCGAGTATAAGAAAGTCCCCTGATCGAGTATAACAAAGGCCCCTCATCGAGTCCAAAAAAGGCCCCTAATCGAGTATAACAAAGTCCTTTGATCTAGTATAACAAAGGCCTCTGATCGAGTATAACAAAGGCCCGTGTTCGAGTCTAACAGTAAGTCCCTTTATCGAGTATAACAAATTCCCCTTATAGAGTATAACAAAGTCCCCTTATCGAGTATGACAAAGTCCCCTGATCGAGTATAACAAAGGCGTCTGGTCGAGTATAACAAAGTCCCCTGATCGAGTATAACAAAAGTCCCCTGATCGAGTATAACAAAGTCCCCTGATTGAGTATAAATAAGCCCCTAGACGAGTATAACAAGTCCCCTAATCTAGTATAACAAAGTCCCCTGATCGATTAAAACAAAGCCCCCTGGTCGAGTATAACAAAGTCCCCTGATTGAGTATAAAAAAGCCCCCTAGACGAGTATAACAAGTCCCCTAATCGAGTATAACAAAGTCCCCTGATCGAGTATAACAAAGTCCCCTGGTCCAGTATAACAAAGTCCCCTAATTGAGTAGAATCAAATCCCCTGATCGAGTATAACAAAGTCTCCAGGCCCAGAATAACAAAGTCCCCAGATTGAGCATAACAACGCCCCTGGTGGAGTATAACAAAGTCCCCTGGTCGAGTATAACAAAGTTTTCTAATCGAGTATAACAAAGTCCCCTGATCCTAGTATAACAAAGTCCCCTGGTCGAGAATAACAAAGTCCCCTGATCCTAGTTTAACAAAGCCCCCTGGACGAGTATAACAAAGTCCCCTGATCGAGTATAACAAAGTCCCCTGATCGAGTATAACAAAGTCCCCTGGTCCAGTATAACAAAGTCCTCTGATCGAGTATAACATATCCCTTCATCGAGTATAACAACGTCTCCTGGCGCAGTATAAGAAAGTCCTCAGATCGAGCATAACACTGTCCCCTGATCGATTATAGTAAAGTCCCCTGGTCGATTATAACAAAGGGCCCTGATCAAGTAAGAAAAAGTCCCCTAATCGAGTATAACAAAGTCCCCTGATGCTAGTATAACAAAGCCCAATGGACGAGTATAACAAAGACACCTGAACCGAGTATAAGAAAGTCCCTTGATCGAGTATAACATATCCCCTGATCGAGTATAACAAAGTCCATGGTGGAGTATAACAAAGTCCCTGGTCGAGTATAACAAAGTTTTCTAATCGAGTATAACCAAGGCCCCTTGTCGAGAATAACAAAGTCCTCTGATCAAGTATAACAAAGTCCGTTGATCGAGTATAACAAAGTCCCCTAATCAAGTATAACAAAGTCCCCTGATCGAGTATAACAAAGTCCCCTGATCGAGTATAACATATCCCCTGATCGAGTATAACAGAGTCCTCTGGTCGAGTATAACAAAGTACCCTGATCGAGTATAGCAAAGTCCCCTGGTCGAGTATAACAAAGTCCCTGATCGAGTATAACAAAGGCCCCTCATCGAGAATAGCAAAGTCCATTGGTCATATATAGGAAAGTCCACTGATCGAGTATGACAAAGTCCCCTGATCAAGTATGAAAAAGTCGCCTAATCAAGTATAACAAAGTCCCCTGATCGGGTATAACAAAGTCCCCTGGTCGAGTATAGCAAAGTCCCCTGGTCGAGTAAAACAAAGCCCCCTCATCGAGTATAACAAAGGCCCCTAATCGAATATAACAAAGTCCCCTGATTGAGTATAACAAAGTCCCTGATTGAGTATAACAAAGTCCTCTGGTAGAGTATAACAAAGTCCCCTGATCAAGTATAACATATCCCCTGGTCGAGTATAACAAAGTCCCTAGTATCTCGAGTATAACAAAGTCCCCTGATCGAGTATAACAAAGGGCCCTCATCGAGTATAACAAAGTCCATTGGTCAAGTATAAAAAAGTCCCCTGGCCGAGTATAACAAAGTCCCCTGATCGTGCAAAACAAAGTCCCCTCATCAAGTATAACAAAGCCCCCTGCTCGAGTATAAGTAAGTCCCCTGATGGAGTATAACAAAGTCTTCTGATCGAGTATAACAAAGATCCTCATCGAGTCCAAAAAGGCCCCTAATCGAGTATAACAAAGATCCCTGATCTAGTATAACAAAGGCCTCTGGTCGAGTATAAAAAGGCCCCTCATCGAGTATAACAAAGTCCCCTGATCGATTATAACAAAGCCGCCTAATCGAGTATAACAAAGTCCCCTGGTCGAGTATAACAAAGTCCCCTGTTCGAGTCTAACATTAAGTCCCCTTATCGAGTATAACAAATTCCCCTTATCGAGTATAACAAAGTCCCCTTATCGAGTATAACAAAGTCCCCTGATAGAGTATAACAAAGGCCTCTGGTCGAGTATAACAAAGTCCCCTGATCGAGTATAACAAAAGTCCCCTGATCGAGTATAACAACGTTTCGTGGCCCAGTTTAACAAAGCCCCCAGATCGAGCATAACAAAGTTCCCTAATCGATTATAACAAAGTCCCCTGGTCGAGTATAACAAAGGGCCCTGATCGAGTAAGACAAAGTCCCCTGATCAAGCATAACAAAGTCCACTGATCCTAGTATAACAAAGCCCCCTGGACGAGTATAACAAAGTCCCCTGAACCGAGTATAACAAAGTCCTTTGATCGAGTATAAAAAGTCCCCTAATCAAGTAAAACAAAGTCCCCTGATCGAGTATAACAAAGTCCCCTGATCGAGTATAACATATCCCCTGATCGAGTATAACAAAGTCCTCTGGACGAGTATAACAAAGTCCCCTGATAGAGTATAACAAAGGCCCCTCATCAAGTATAGCAAAGACCATTGGTCAAATATAGGAATGTCCACTGATCGAGTATGACAAAGTCCCCTGATCAAGAATAAAAAAGTCCCCTGGTCGAGTATAACAAAGTCCCCTGATCGAGTATAACAAAGTTCCCTGGTCTAGTATAACAAAGGCCCCTAATCGAGTATAACAAAGTTCCCTGATTGAATATAACAAAGTCCCCTGATCGAGTATAACAAAGTACTCAGGTTGAGTATAACAAAGACCCCTGATCGAGTATAACATATCCCCTGATCGAGTATAACAACGTCCTCTGGTAGAGTATAAGAAAGGCACCTAATCGAGTATAACAAAGTCCCCTGATCGAGTATAACAAAGTCCCCTGATCGAGTATAACAATGTCCCCTGGTTGAGTATAACAAAGTCCCCTCATCAAGTATAAAATATCTCCTGATTGAGTATAACAAAGTCCTCTGGTCGAGTATAAAAATGTCCCCTCATCGAGTATAACAAAGTCCCCTGGTGGAGTATAACAAAGTCCCCTGGTCGAGTATAACAAAGTCCCCTGATCGAGGATAACCAAAGCCCCTCATCGAGTATAACAAAGTCCCATGATTGAGTATAACAAAGTCCCCTGATCGAGTATAACAAAGTCCTCTGGTTGAGTATTACAAAGTCCCCTGATCAAGTATAATATAACCCCTGATCGCGTAAAACAAAATTCCCTGATCGAGTATGACAAAGTCCCTTGATTAATTTTAAAAAAGTCCCCTGGTTGAGTATAACAAAGTTCCTTGATCGAGTATAACAAAGTCCCCTGGTCGCGTATAACAAAGCCCCCTCATCGAGCATAACAAAGGCCCCTAATCGAGTATAACAAAGTCCCTGATTGAGTATAAAAAAGTCCCCTGATCGAGTATAACAAAGTCCTCTGGTTGAGTATAACAAAGTCCCCTGATCGAGTATAACAAAATTCCCCTGATAGAGTATGACAAAGTCACCTGATTAATTTTAAAAAGTCCCCTGGTTGAGTATAACAAAGTTCCCTGATCGAGTATAACAAAGCCCCCTCATCGAGTAAAACAAAGGCCCCTAATCGAGTATAACAAAGTCCACTGATCGAGTATAACATATCCCCTGATCGAGTATAACAAAGTCCTCTGGTCAAGTATAAAAAAGTCCCCTGATCGAGTATAACATATCCCCTGATCGAGTATAACAAAGTCTCCAGGTCCAGTATAACAAAGTTCCCAGATCGAGCATAACAAAGTCCCCTAATCGATTATCACAAAGTCTCCCAGACCGAGTATAAGAGAGGCCTCTGGTCGAGTATAACAAAGTCCCCTGGTCGAGAATAACAAAGTCCCCTGATCGTAATATAACAAAGCCCCCTGGACGAGTATAACAAAGTCCCCTGGTCCAGTATAACAAATTCCCCTGATCGAGTATAACATATCCCCTGATCGAGTATAACAACGTTTCCTGACCCAGTATAACAATGTCCCTAGATCGAGCATAACAAAGCCCCATGGACGTGTATAACAAAGTCCCCTGATCGAGTATAACAAAGTCCCCTGATCGAGTATAACAAAGTCTCCTGGTCCAGTATAACAAAGTCCCCTGATCGAGTATAACATATCCCCTCATCGAGGATAACAACGTCTCCTGGCGCAGTATAACAAAGTCCCCAGATCGAGCATAACAAAGTCCCTTGATCGAGTATAACAAAGTCCCCTGATCCTAGTATAACAAAGCCCAATGGACGAGTATAACAAAGATCCCTGAACCGAGCATAACAAAGTCCCCTAATCGAGTATAACATATTCCCTGATCGAATATAACAAAGTCCCTGGTGGAGTAAAACAAAGTCCCCTGGTCGAGTATAACAAAGTTTTCTAATCGAGTATAAGAAAGGCCCCTGGTCGAGTATAACGAAGTCCTCTGATCGAGTATTACAAAGTCCCCTGATCAAGTATAACAAAGTCCCCTAATCAAGTATAACAAAGTCCCCTGATCGAGTATAACATATCCCCTGATCGAATATACCAAAGTCGTCTGCTCGAGTACAACAAAGTCCCCTGATCGAGTATAACAAAGTCCCCTGGTCGAGTATAACAAAGTCCCCTGATCGAGTATAACAAAAGCCCCTCATCGAGTATAGCAAAGTCCATTGGTCAAATATAGGAAAATCCACTGATCGAGTATAACAAAGTCCCTGATCGAGTATAAAAAAGTCCCCTGATCGCATATAACAAAGTCCCCTAGTCGAGTATAACAAAGTCCCCTGATCGAGTATAACAAAGGCCCCTCATTGAGTATAACAAAATCCCTTGGTCAAGTATAAAAATATTCCCCTGGTCGAGTATAACAAAGTCCTCTGATCGAGAATAACAAAGTCCTGGCTGGTCGAGTATAAATAAGTCCCCTGAGGGAGTATAACAAAATCCCCAGAGCGAGTATAACAAAGGCCCCTCATCGAGTATAACAAAGTCCATTGGTCAAGTATAAAAAAGTCCCCTGGTCGAGTATAACAAAGTCCCCTCATCGAGTATAACAAAGTCCCCTGGTCGAGTATAGCAAAGTCCCCTGATCGAGTATAACAAAGCCTCCTCATCGAGTATAGCAAAGTCCATTGGTCAAGTATAAAAAAGTCCCCTGGTCGAGTATAACAAAGTCCCCTGATCGAGTATAACAAAGTCTCCTGGTCGAGTATAAAAAAGTCCCCTGATGGAGTATAACAAAGTCCCCTGATCGAGTATAACAAAGTCCCCAGATCGAGTATAACAAAGGCCCCTCATCGAGTATAACAAAGTCCATTGGTCAAGTATAAAAAAGTCCCCTGGACGAATATAACAAAGTCCCCACATCGAGTATAACAAAGTCCCGTGGTCGAGTGCAGCAAAGTCCCCACACCGAGTATAACAAAGCCTCCTCATCGAGTATAACAAAGTCCCCTGATCGTGTATAAAAAAGACCCCTAGACGAGAATAACAAAGTCCCCTGATCGAGTATAACAAAGTCCCCTGATCGAGTATAACAAAGTCCCCTGGTCCTGTATAACAAAGTCCCCTGATCGAGTATAACATATCCCCTGATCGAGTATAACAAAGTCTCCAGGCCCAGTTATAACAAAGTCCACAGATCGAGCATAACAAAGTCCCCTAATCGATTATAACAAAGTCACCCAGACCGAGTATAACAAAGGCCTCTGGTCGAGTATAACAAAGACCCCTGGTCGAGAATTACAAAGTCTCCTGATCCTAATATAACAAAGCCCCCTGGACGAGTATAACAAAGTCCCCTGGTCCAGTATAACATAGTCCCCTGATCGAGTATAACAAAGTATCCTCCTCCAGTATAACAAAGTCCCTTGATCGAGTATAACATATCCCCTCATCGAGGATAACAATGTCTCCTGGCGCAGTATAACAAAGTCCCCAGATCGAGCATAACAAAGTCCCCTGATCGATTATAACAAAGTCCCCTGGTCGAGTATAACAAGGGGCCCTCATCGAGTAAGACAAAGTACCCTGATCGAGTATAACAAAGACCCCTGATCCTAGTATAACAAAGCCCAATGGACGAGTATAACAAGAACCCCTGAACCGAGCATAACAAAGTCCCCTCATCGAGTATAACATATCTCCTGGTCGAGTATAACAAAGTCCCTGGTCGAGTATAACAAAGTCCCCTGGTCGAGTATAGCAAAGTTTTCTAATCGAGTATAAGAAAGTCACCTGATCGAGTATAACAAAGTCCCCTAGTCGAGTATAACAAAGCCCCTCATCGAGTATAACAAAGGCCCCTAATCGAGTATAACAAAGTCCCCTGATTGAGTATAACAAAGTCCCCTGATCGAGTATAACAAAGTCCTCTTGTTGAGTATAACGTAGTCCCCTGGTCAAGTATAGCAAAGTCCCCTGATCGAGTATAACAAACCCTCCTCATCGAGTATAACAAAGTCCCCTGATCGAGTATAACACAGCCCCCTGCTCGAGTATAAGAAAGTCCCCTGATCAAGTATAACAAAGTCCCCTGATCGAGTATAACAAAGGCCCCTGATCGAGTCCAAAAAAGGCCCCTCATCGAGTATAACAAAGTCCCCTGATCTAGTATAACACAGGCCCCTGATCGAGTATAACAAAGGCCCCTCATCGAGTATAACAAAGTTCCCTGATCGAGTATAACAAAGCCGCCTAATCGAGTATTACAAAGTCCCCTGGTCGAGTATAACAAAGTCCCCTGTTCGAGTCTAACAAAGTCCCCTTATCGAGTATAACAAATTCCCCTTATCGAGTATTACAAAGACCCCTTATCGAGTATAACAAAGGCCGGTGATCGAGTATAACAAAGGCCCTGGTCGAGTATAGCAAAAGTCCCTGATCGAGAGTACTTAACAAAGGTCCCTGATCCCGGTATAACAAAGTCCTCTGGTCGAGTATAAAAATGTCCCCTGATCGAGTATAAAAAAGTCCCCTGCTCGAGTATAACAAAGTCCCCTCATCGAGTATAACAAAAGGCCCTCAGCGAGTATAACAAAGGTTCACGATTGAGTATATAAACGCCTAATCGAGTATAACAAAGTCCCTGATTAAGTACCAACAAAAGTCCCATGTTTAAAATTCTTTGAATCCCCTTATCGAGTATAATAGTAACCCTTATCGAGGTATTACAAAGACGCTTATGGGTACAAACAAAAGTCGGTGATCGGAAGTATAAAGGCCCCTAGTCCGGCGAGTATAGCAAAGGTCCCTGATCAGGCATAACCAAAGGATCCCCTGATCGAGTATAAAAAGTCCCTGGTCCAGTATACCAAAGTCCCTGATCGATTATAACAAAGTCCTGATGCGAGTATAACTTAGTCCACTTTTTTGAGTCTAACAAAATCCATTGATTATTATAACAAAAGGCCCTGGTCGAGTATAGCAAGTCCCTTGATCGAGTATAACAAAGCCCCTGGACAGAGTATAACAAGTCCCTGATCGATTATAACAAAAGTCCCTGGTCCGAGTATAACAAAGTCCATTGGTCAAGTATAAAAAAGTCCCCTGGTCGAGTATAACAAAGTCCCCAAATCGAGTATAACAAAGGCCCCTCATCGAGTATAACAAAGTCCATTGGTCAAGTATAAAAAAGTCCCCTTGTCGAGTATAACAAATTCCTTGATCGAGTATAACAAAGTCCCCTGATCGAGTATAACATATCCCCTCATCGAGTATAGCAACGTCTCCTGGGGCAGTATAACAAAGACCCCAGATCGAGCATAACAAAGTCCCCTGATCGATTATAACAAAGTCCCCTGGTCGAGTATAACAAAGGGCCCTCATCGAGTAAGACAAAGTCCATTGATCGAGTATAACAAAGTCCCCTGATCCTAGTATAACAAAGCCCACTGGACGAGTATAACAAAGACCCCTGAACCGAGTATAAGAAAGTCCCCTGATCTAGTGTAACAAAGGCCCCTGATCGAGTATAACAAAGGTCCCCTGATCGAGTATAACAAAGTCCCCTGATCGAGTATAAAAAAGTCCCTGATGGAGTATACCAAAGTCCCCTCATTTGATTATAACAAAGTCCCCTGGTCGAGTATAACTTAGTCCTCTGTTTGAGTCTAACAAAATCCGGTGATCGACTATAACAAAGGCCCCTGGTCGAGTATAACAAAGTCCCCTGTTCGAGTCTAACAAAGTCCCCTTTTCGTGTATAACAAATTCCCCTTAACGAGTATTAAAAAGACTCCTTATCGAGTATAACAAAGTCCGGGGATCGAGTATAACAAAGGCCCCTGGTCGAGTATAACAAAGTCCCCTGATCGAGTATAACAAAGGTCCCAATATCGAGTATAACAAAGTCCCCTGATCGAGTATAAAAAAGTCCCCTGGTCCAGTATAACAAAGTCCCCTGATCGGGTATAAAAAAGTCCCCTGGTCCAGTATAACAAAGTCCCCTGATCGAGTATAACAAAGGCCCCTGGACGTGCATAACAAAGTCCCCTGATCGAGTATACCAAAAGTCCCTTGATCGAGTATAACAAAGTCCCTTGGTCGAGTATAACAAAGTTTTCTTATCGAGTATAACAAAGGCCCCTGGTCGAGTATAACAAAGTTCTCTGATCGAGTATAACAAAATTCCCCTGATCGAGTATAACAAAGTCCCTTAATCAAGTATAGCAAAATCTCCTCATCGATTATAACATATCCCCTGATCGAGTATAAAAAAGTCCTCTGGTCGAGTATAACAAAGTCCCCTGATCGAGCATAACAAAGTCCCCTGGTCGAGTATAACAAAGTCCCCTGATCGAGGATAACCAAAGCCCCTCATCGAGTATAACAAAGTCCCATGATTGAGTATAACAAAGTCCCCTGATCGAGTATAACAAAGTCCTCTGGTTGAGTATTACAAAGTCCCCTGATCAAGTATAATATAACCCCTGATCGCGTAAAACAAAATTCCCCTGATCGAGTATGACAAAGTCCCTTGATTAATTTTAAAAAAGTCCCCTGGTTGAGTATAACAAAGTTCCTTGATCGAGTATAACAAAGTCCCCTGGTCGCGTATAACAAAGCCCCCTCATCGAGCATAACAAAGGCCCCTAATCGAGTATAACAAAGTCCCCTGATTGAGTATAAAAAAGTCCCCTGATCGAGTATAACAAAGTCCTCTGGTTGAGTATAACAAAGTCCCCTGATCGAGTATAACATATCCCCTGATCGAGTATAACAAAATTCCCCTGATAGAGTATGACAAAGTCCCCTGATTAATTTTAAAAAAGTACCCTGGTTGAGTATAACAAAGTTCCCTGATCGAGTATAATAAAGCCCCCTCATCGAGTAAAACAAAGGCCCCTAATCGAGTATAACAAAGTCCACTGATCGAGTATAACATATCTCCTGATCGAGTATAACAAAGTCCTCTGGTCAAGTATAAAAAAGTCCCCTAATCGAGTATAACATATCCCCTGATCGAGTATAACAAAGTCTCCAGGCCCAGTATAACAAAGTCCCCATATCGAGCATAACAAAGTCCCCTGATCGATTATAACAAAGTCACCCAGACCGAGTATAAGAAAGGCCTCTGGTCGAGTATAACAAAGTCCCCTGGTCGAGAATAAGAAAGTCCCCTGATCGGAATATAACAAAGCCCCCTGGACGAGTATAACAAAGTCCCCTGGTCCAGTATAACAAATTCCCCTGATCGAGTATAACATATCCCCTGATCGAGTATAACAACGTTTCCTGACCCAGTATAACAAAGCCCCCTGGACGAGTATAACAAAGTCCCCTGATCGAGTATAACAAAGTCCCTTGATCGAGTATAACAGAGTCTCCTGGTCCAGTATAACAAAGTCCCCTGATCGAGTATAACATATCCCCTCATCGAGGATAACAACGTCTCCTGGCGCAGTATAACAAAGTCCCCAGATCGAGCATAACAAAGTCCCCTGATCGATTATAACAAAGTCCTCTGGTCGAGTATAACAAAGGGCCCTCATCGAGTAAGACGAAGTCCCCTGATCGAGTATAACAAAGTCCCCTAATCCTAGTATAACAAAGCCTAATGGACTAGTATAACAAAGACCCCTGAACCGAGCATAACAAAGTCCCCTAATCGAGTATAACATATCCCCTGATCGAGTATAACAAAGTCCCTGGTGGAGTAAAACAAAGTCCCCTGGTCGAGTATAACAAAGTTTTCTAATCGAGTATAACAAAGGCCCCTGGTCGAATATAACGAAGTCCTCTGATCGAGTATTACAAAGTCCCCTGATCAAGTATAACAAAGTCCCCTAATCAAGTATAACAAAGTCCCCTGATCGAGTATAACATATCCCCTGATCGAATATACCAAAGTCGTCTGCTCGTATAAGAAAGTCCCCTGATCGAGTATAACAAAGTCCCCTGGTCGAGTATAACAAAAAGCCCCTCATCGAGTATAACAAAAGCCCTCATCGAGTATAGCAAAGTCCATTGGTCAAGTATAAAAAAGTCCCTGGTCGAGTATAACAAAGTCCTCTGATCGAGAATAACAAAGTCCTCTGGTCGAGTATAAAAAAGTCCCCTGAGGGAGTATAACAAAGTCCCCTGATTGAGTATAACAAAGTCCCCAGATCGAGTATAACAAAGGCCCCTCATCGAGTATAACAAAGTCCATTGGTCAAGTATAAAAAAGTCCCCTGGTCGAGTATAACAAAGTCCCCTGATTGAGTATAACAAAGTCCCCTGGTCGAGTATAGCACAGTCCCCTGATCGAGTATAACAAAGCCTCCTCATCGAGTATAGCAAAGTCCATTGGTCAAGTATAAAAAAGTCCCCTGGTCGAGTATAACAAAGTCCCCTGATCGAGTATAACAAAGTCCCCTGGTCGAGTATAAAAAAGTCCCCTGATGGAGTATAACAAAGTCCCCTGATCGAGTCGAGTATAAGAAAGGCCACTCATCGAGTATAACAAAGTCCATTGGTCAAGTATAAAAAAGTCCCCTGGACGAGTATAACAAAGTCCCCACATCGAGTATAACAAAGTCCCGTGGTCGAGTATAGCAAAGTCCTCACATCGAGTATAACAAAGCATCCTCATCGAGTATAACAAAGTCCCCTGATCGTGTATAAAAAAGACCCCTAGACGAGTATAACAAAGTCCCCTGATCGAGTATAACAAAGTCCCCTGATCGAGTATAACAAAGTCCCCTGGTCCAGTATAACAAAGTCCCCTGATCGAGTATAACATATCCCCTGATCGAGTATAACAAAGTCTCCAAGCCCAGTGTAACAAAGTCCACAGATCGAGCATAACAAAGTCCCCTGATCGATTATAACAAAGTCACCCAGACCGAGTATAACAAAGGCCTCTGGTCGAGTATAACAAAGTCCCCTGGTCGAGAATAACAAAGTCCCCTGATCCTAATATAACAAAGCCCCCTGGACGAGTATAACAAAGTCCCCTGGTCGAGTATAACAAAGGGCCCTCATCGAGTAAGACAAAGTACCCTGATCGAGTATAACAAAGACCCCTGATCCTAGTATAACAAAGCCCAATGGACGAGTATAACAAAGACCCCTGAACCGAGCATAACAAAGTCCCCTCATCGAGTATAACATATCCCCTGGTCGAGTATAACAAAGTCCCTGGT
Organism: Homarus americanus; assembly: GCF_018991925.1. Lineage (NCBI taxonomy): Eukaryota > Metazoa > Arthropoda > Malacostraca > Decapoda > Nephropidae > Homarus > Homarus americanus. Next base: position 24,932 of record NW_024752579.1, read on the forward strand.
GGAGTATAACAAAGTCCCCTGGTCGAGTATAACAAAGTTTTCTAATCGAGTATAACAAAGGCCCCTGGTCGAGTATAACATATCCCCTGATCGAATATACCAAAGTCGTCTGCTCGAGTATAAGAAAGTCACCTGATCGAGTATAACAAAGTCCCCTGGTCGAGTATAACAAAGCCCCTCATCGAGTATAACAAAGGCCCCTAATCGAGTATAACAAAGTCCCCTGATTGAGTATAACAAAGTCCCCTGATCGAGTATAACAAAGTCCTCTTGTTGAGTATAACAAAGTCCCCTGGTCAAGTATAGCAAAGTCCCCTGATCGAGTATAACAAACCCTCCTCATCGAGTATAACAAAGTCCCCTGATCGAGTATAACACAGCCCCCTGCTCGAGTATAAGAAAGTACCCTGATCAAGTATAACAAAGTCCCCTGATCGAGTATAACAAAGGCCCCTGATCGAGTCCAGAAAAGGCCCCTCATCCAGTATAACAAAGTCCCCTGATCTAGTATAACACAGGCCCCTGATCGAGTATAACAAAGGCCCCGCATCGAGTATAACAAAGTTCCCTGATCGAGTATAACAAAGCCTTCTAATCGAGTATAACAAAGTCCCCTGGTCGAGTATAACAAAGTCCCCTGTTCGAGTCTAACAAAGTCCCCTTATCGAGTATAACAAATTCCCCTTATCGAGTATTACAAAGACCCCTTATCGAGTATAACAAAGTCCGGTGATCGAGTATAAGAAAGGCCCCTGGTCGAGTATAACAAAGTCCCATGATCGAGTATAACAAATGTCCCCTGATCGAGTATAACAAAGTCCCCTGATCGAGTATAAAAAAGTCCCTGATCGAGTATACCAAAGTCCCCTCATCGATTATAACAAAGTCTCCTGGTCGAGTATAACTTAGTCCTCTGTTTGAGTCTAACAAAATCCGGTGATCGACTATAACAAAGGCCCCTGGTCGAGTATAACAAAGTCCCTTGATCGAGTATAACAAAGCCCCCTGGACGAGTGTAACAAAGTCCCCTGATTGAGTATAACAAAGTCCCTGATCGAGTATACCAAAGTCCCCTGATCGATTATAACAAAGTCCCCTGGTCGAGTATAACAAAGTCCATTGGTCAAGTATAAAAAAGTCCCCTGGTCGAGTATAACAAAGTCCCCAAATCGAGTATAACAAAGGCCCCTTATCGAGTATAACAAAGTCCATTGGTCAAGTATAAAAAAGTCCCCTTGTCGAATATAACAAAGTCCTTGATCGAGTATAACAAAGTCCCCTGATCGAGTATAACAAAGCCCCCTGGGCGAGTATAACCAAGTTCCCTGATCGAGTATGACAAAGTCCCTGATCGAGTATGACAAAGTCCCCTGGTCCAATATAACAAAGACCCTGATCGAGTATAACATATCCCCTCATCGAGTATAACAACGTCTCTTGGCGCAGTATAACAAAGTCCCCAGATCGAGCATAACAAAGTCCCCTGATCGATTATAACAAAGTTCCCTGGTCGAGTATAACAAAGGGCCCTCATCGAGTAAGACAAAGTCCATTGATCGAGTATAACAAAGTCCCCTGATCCTAGTATAACAAAGCCCACTGGACGAGTATAACAAAGACCCCTAAACCGAGTATAAGAAAGTCCCCTGATCTAGTATAACAAAGGCCCCTGATCGAGTATAACAAAGGTCCCCTAATCGAGTATAACAAAGTCCCCTGATCGAGTATAAAAAAGTCCCTGATCGAGTATACCAAAGTCCCCTGATCGATTATAACAAAGTCCCCTGGTCGAGTATAACTTAGTCCTCTGTTTGAGTCTAACAATATCCGGTGATCGACTATAACAAAGGCCCCTGGTCGAGTATAACAAAGTCCCCTGATCGAGTCTAACAAAGTCCCCTTATCGAGTATAACAAATTCCCCTTATCGAGTATTACAAAGACTCCTTATCGAGTATAACAAAGTCCGGTGATCGAGTATAACAAAGGCCCCTGGTCGAGTATAACAAAGTCCCCTGATCGAGTATAACAAAGGTCCCTTGATCGAGCATAACAAAGTCCCCTGATCGATTATAACAAAGTCATCTGGTCGAGTATAACAAAGGGCCCTCATCGATTAAGACAAAGTCCCCTAATCGTGTATAACAAAGTCCCCTGATCCTAGTATAACAAAGCCCAATGGACGAGTATAACAAAGACCCCTGAACCGAGCATAACAAAGTCCCCTAATCGAGTATAACATATCCCCTGATCGAGTATAACAAAGTCCCTGGTGGAGAAAAACAAAGTCCCGTGGTCGAGTATAACAAAGTTTTCTAATCGAGTATAACAAAGGCCCCTGGTCGAGTATAACGAAGTCCTCTGATTGAGTATTACAAAGTCCCCTGATCAAGATTAACAAAGTCCCCTAATCAAGTATAACAAAGTCCCCTGATCGAGTATAACATATTCCCTGATCGAGTATACCAAAGTCGTCTGCTCGAGTATAAGAAAGTCCCCTGATCGAGTATAACAAAGTCCCCTGGTCGAGTATAACAAAGTCCCCTGATCGAGTATAACAAAAGCCCCTCATCGAGTATAGCAAAGTCCATTGGTCAAATATAGGAAAGTCCACTGATCGAGTATAACAAAGTCCCTAATCGAGTATAAAAAAGTCCCCTGATCGCATATAACAAAGTCCCCTGTTCGAGTATAACAAAGTCCCCTGATCGAGTATAACAAAGGCCCCTCATTGAGTATAACAAAATCCATTGGTCAAGTATAAAAAAGTCCCCTGGTCGAGTATAACAAAGTCCTCTGATCGAGAATAACAAAGTCCTCTGGTCAAGTATAAAAAAGCCCCCTGGTCGAGTATAACAAAGTCCCCTGATCGAGTAAAACAAATTCCCCTGGTCGAGTTTAGCACAGTCCCCTGATCGAGTATAACAAAGCCTCCTCATCGAGTATAGCAAAGTCCATTGGTCAGGTATAAAAAAGTCCCCTGGTCGAGTATAACAAAGTCCCCTGATCGAGTATAACAAAGTTCCCTGGTCGAGTATAAAAAAGTCCCCTGATGGAGTATAACAAAGTCCCCTGATCGAGTATAACAAAGTCCCCAGATCTAGTATAAGAAAGGCCACTCATCGAGTATAACAAAGTCCATTGGTCAAGTATAAAAAAGTCCCCTGGACGAGTATAACAAAGTCCCCACATCGAGTATAACAAAGTCCCGTGGTCGAGTATAGCAAAGTCCTCACATCGAGTATAACAAAGCATCCTCATCGAGTATAACAAAGTCCCCTGATCGTGTATAAAAAAGACCCCTAGACGAGTATAACAAAGTCCCCTGATCGAGTATAACAAAGTCCCCTGATCGAGTATAACAAAGTCCCCTGGTCCAGTATAACAAAGTCCCCTGATCGAGTATAACATATCCCCTGATCGAGTATAACAAAGTCTCCAAGCCCAGTGTAACAAAGTCCACAGATCGAGCATAACAAAGTCCCCTGATCGATTATAACAAAGTCACCCAGACCGAGTATAACAAAGGCCTCTGGTCGAGTATAACAAAGTCCCCTGGTCGAGAATAACAAAGTCCCCTGATCCTA
>NW_024752580.1:0-9040 GCF_018991925.1 Homarus americanus
CACAACCACACCACCACATCCCCACTACCACCACATAACCACACCACCACAACCCCACTACCACTACAACCACACCACCACAACCCCACTACCACCATAACCACACCACTACAACCCCACTACCACTATAACCACACCACTACAACCCCACCACCATTACCATACCACAACCCCACTACCACTACAACCACACCACCTCAACCCCACTACAACTACAACCACACCACCACAACCCCACCCACCATTACCACATACCACAACCCCACTCACCACTACAACCACACCACCACAACCCCACTACCACTACAACCACACCACCACAACCCCACTACCACTATAACCACACCACTACAACCCACCACCACTACAACCACACCCACCACATCCCCACCCACCACTATAACCACACCACTACAACCCCACTCCACCACTACAACCACACCACCACAACCCCACTCCACCACTACAACCACACCACCACAACCCCACTACCACTACAACCACACCACCTCAACCCCACCACAACTCCCATACCACAACCCCACTACCACTACACTACCTCAGGCGGGTCACTGTTCCACCCCTTGTTTATATTTCCGACCCTTGTATTCTCCCGAGTCCAACTAAAGTAAACAAAATATATAAAGTATATTAAATAATGTTTTCGACAAAAAAATGACTGTTCAGAAGGTAATTGAAAATTTCCTGGTATTCATCAGGTATTGCGTCGTAACGTATATCTTGGTGGCACTGGTTCAGTAATGGGGGGTGGTGGTACCGGTATGGTCTGCCGTGCTACTACTTACGGTGGTGGTTTGTCTGTCATGCACTGTGAAACGATCCGTGTCCCTTTTGAAAATAGTGATCGAACCCTCCTGCCAATTACTTTTAGAGGGTTGGGGACACTGTCCTGGTAATATGTATGGGGAGGTTTTGGTGCTGTCCTGCGACTGGATAATTGCATATTCATAAAGGAAGCAGTGATATAACTGGGTATTGGCTGCCGTTTCGCAATACGGTGGATAATTATCCTGTAATGGTTTGTGCCATCCACGCTTCACTGGGGCTTTTGTGTAATCAGCGCGTGCATCGCGAACTGGTGCCACCGTGCTCACCTCATAAGCGACGCGATGCGTGAGCCGATGATGCAATGAGCGGCTCCAGCGGAGGATTGGCTGAGCCGGCTCATGCGCGATCACATTTATTTTATATATTGACCAACGTTCGTTATATCAATATAACTATAAAAAATACAAGGCAAACATTCACTAGCTTGTTTATCCATCTCCCTATCCTTCCTCCCCTTTCATTTCTCCTCCCTTCCTCCTTCCCTTTCCTATCCCTGCTTCCTCCCTTCCTTTTATCCTCCCATTCATCTATCTCTACTCCTTCTCCTTTCCCTCCTCTCTCCATCTTACGTCATAATGAAACGAGATCACTGGCTTGTCTATTCCCTTCCTTCTCTCCTCTCTCTTCCCTTCCTTCTGTCTCACCATAATGGAAGATACACAGGCTTCTTGTGGGATGTTCACACCCATCTTGCTCATGTTAAACACCTGCCCGAGGCCACAACACACAGGTACATGTTGGCAGCCATGTCCGTCAAGATGCCAACACCCATCACCTCCTCCCCCTTCTTCCGCCACTACCATACCAAAACCCCACCACCACCCAACCCCCACCCACCATTACCAATCAAACCCCACTACCACTACAACCACACCACCTCAACCCCACTCACCACTCAACAACAACCCACCACCACCTATAACCACACCACCACAACCCCACCACCACTACAACCACACCACTCACAACCCCACCACCACTACAACCACACCACCACCAAACCCCACCACTATAACCACACCACCACAACCACCACCACCACAACCAATACCCCACCACAACCCCCACCACCACAACCACACCACACCCTCAACCCCACCACACCACCATACCACAACCCCACTACCACACAAACCACACCACCACAACCCCACTACCACTACAACCACACCACCACAACCCCACTACCACTACAAACCATCACCACAACCCCAACTACCACTACAACCACACCACCACAACCCCACCACCACTACTTAACCACACCACCACAACCCCACTACCACTACAACCACACCACCACAACCCCACTACCACTACAACCACACCACCAACCCCACTACCACTACAACCACACCACCTCAACCCCACTACCACTACAACCACACCACCACAACCCCACTACCACTACACCACCCACCCAACACCACAACCCCACCACCACTACAACCACCACAACCCCACTACCACTACAACCACACCACCACACCCCAATACCACTACAACCACACCACCACAACCCCACTCACCACTACAACCACACCACCACAACCCCACTACCACTACAACCACACCACCACAACCCCACCACCACTACAACCACACCACCACAACACCAACCCACCACTATAACCACACCACCACAACCCCACCTACACCATAACCACACACCACAACCCACAACAACCACCACAACCCCACTACCACTACAACCACACCACCACAACCCACTACCACTACAACCACACCACCACACAACCCACACCACCTCACAACCCCACCACCACACTACACCACAACCCCACTACCACTAACAACCACACCACCACAACCCCACTACCACTAAAACCACAAACCCCACCACCAACAACCAAAAACCCCACTAACACTAAACCAACAAACCCACACTACAACCACCACCACAACCCCACTACCACTACAACCACACCACCACAACCCCACTACCACTCACAACCACACCACCACAACCCCACCACCACTACCAAACCACAACCCAACTACCACTATAACCAAAACCACCACAACCCCACTACCACTATAACCACACCAACCTCAACCCCACCACCACTACAACCACACCACCACAACCCCACCCACACCATACCATACCACAACCCCACCACCACAACCACACCACCACATCCCCACTCACACACCACACAACCACCACCACATACCATCCACAACCACCACTAACCACACCACCACAACCCCACTACCACTACAACCACACCACTACAACCCCACCATCACCACATCAACCACACCACCACAACCCCACTACACACAACAACCAACAAACCCCACTACCACTACAACCACACCACCACAACCCCACCACCATTACCATACCACAACCCCACCACCACTACAACCACCACCACAACCCCACTACCACCCTCAACTCACCACTAAACCCCACACCATACACATACCACAACCCCACTACCACTATAACCACACCACTACAACCCACTCACCACTACAAACCACACCACCACATCCCCCACTACCACTACAACCACACCACCACAACCCCTACCACTACAACCACACCACCAACCCCACTACCACTATAACCACACCACCACAACCCCACTACCACTACAACCACACCACCAACCCCACCTACCACTATAACCACACCACCACAACCCCACCACCACTACAACCACACCACTACAACCCCACTACCACCACAACCACACCACCACATCCCCACTACCACTATAACCACAACCACTCCAACCCCACCACCACTACAACCACACCACCATCCCCACTACCACCACAACCACACCACCACAACCCCACTACCACTACAACCACACCACCACAACCCCACTACCACTACAACCAAAACCACCACAACCCCACTACCACCTACAACCACACCACCACAACCCCACTACCACTACAACCACACCACCACAACCCCACTACCACTACAACCACACCACCACAACCCCAATACCACTCACAACCACACCACCACAACCCCACTACCACTACAACCACACCACCACAACCCCACTACCACTACAACCACACCACCCACATCCCCACTACCACCACAACCACACCACCTCAACCCCACCACCACTCACAACCACACCAACCAACCCCCACCACACAACAACCACACAACCCCACTACCTACAACACACCACAACAACTACAACCACACCAACAAACCCCACCCTACCACTACAACCACACCACCACAACCCCACTACCACTACAACCACACCACCACATCCCCACTACCACTCATAAACCACACCACCTCAACCCCACTACCACCACAACCACACCACCACAACCCCACTACCACCACAACCACCACCACAACCCAAACCAACCCACCACAACCCTGACCACTACAACCACACCACCACAACCCCACCACCACTACAACCACACCACCACAACCCCACCACCACAACCACACCACCTCAACCCCACTCACCACTACAACCAACACCACAACCCACTACCAAAACCAACCCACACCACACCACAACCACACCAACAACCCACCACTACAACCACACCACCACAACCCCACATAACCCACACCACTACAACCCCATTCACACTCACAACCACACCACCACAACCCACTACCACTACAACCAACACCACCACAACCCCACTACCACTACAACCACCCACTCAACCTCACTACCACCACAACCACACCACCACAACCCCACCACCACTATAACCACACCACTACAACCCCACTACCACTCAACCACACCACAACCACAACCCCACTACCACTACAACCACACCACCACAACCCCACCACCATTACCATACCACAACCCACACCACTACAACCACACCACTACAACCCCACTACCACTACAACCACACCACCACAACCCCACCACCACTACAACCACACCTACCACAACCCCACTACCACTACAACCACACCACCACAACCCCACTCATCACCATAACACACCCCACTACCACTATAACCACACCACCACAACCCACTACCATAACCACACCACCACAACCCCACTACCACTACAACCACACCACACACAACCCCACTACCATCCCATACCACCCAACCCCACTACCACTACAACCACACCACCACAACCCCACCACCACTATAACCACACCACTACAAACACACCACCACATCCCCACTACCACTATAACCACACAACAACCACAACCACACCACCACAACCCCACCAACTATTACTACATACCACAATCCACTACCACTATAAACCACACCACCACAACCCCACTACCACTACAACCACACCACAACCCCACTATCACCACAACCACACCACCACAACCCACTACAACCACACCACCTCAACCCCACTACCACTACAACCACACCACCACAACCCCCAACCACCATTACCATACCACAACCCCAATTACCACTAACAACCACACCACCACAACCACTACCACCCCAACCCCACCACCTCAACCCCACCACCATTACCATACCAACCCCATACCACTATAACCACACCACCAAACCCCTACCTACCACTACAACCACACCACCACATCCCACTACCACTATAACCAATACCACAAACCCCACTACCACTACAAACCACACCAACAACCCACTACCATAAACCAACAACCAAACACCACTACCACAAAAACCACCCACCACAACCCCACTACCACTACACCACACCACCACAACCCCACACCACTACACAACCCCACTACCACTACAACCACACCACCACAACCCCACTACCACCACAACCACCACACCACAACCCCACTACCACTATAAACCACACCACCACAACCTAACATAAACTCCCACGAACACTACAAACCACACCCCACCACAACCCCACTCAACCACTACAACCACACCACCACAACCCCACTACCACTACAACCACACCACCAACAACCCCACTACCACTACAACAACACACAACCCCACTACCACTCATAACCACACCACCACAACCCACTACCATACAACCCACACCACTACAACCCCACACCACTACAACCACACCACTACAACCCCAACCACTACCACTAAAACCACACCACCCAAACCCCCACTTACAAACCACCACTACAACCCCACTACCACTATAACCACACCACTACAACCCCACTCACCACTACAACCACACCACTACAACCCCACTACCACTACAAACACAACACCTCAACCCCACCACCATTACCATACCACAACCCCACTACCACTACAAACCACACCACCACAACTTCTGCACTTAATAACACAACTACCACCACAATCATATTACCACAACCCACACTACACTACACTACCTCAGGGTCATTACCTTGTTTATATTTCCGACCCCTTGTATTCTCCTGGAGTATAAAGTATTAACATTAAAGTTTCCGGTCATAAATGACTGTTCAGAAGGCACTGAAAATTTCTGGTATTCATCAGGTATTGCGTCGTAACGTATTTCTGGGTGCTTGCGTAGACCTGGTCCAGGTTAAATTGGGGGTAATTTGTATGTCTGCGTGCCACATTCTTACGGTGGTGGTGGCCTGGCCATGCACTGTGAAACGATCCGTGTCCCCTTTTTGAAAATAGGGGTCGTAACCCTCCCAAGATTACTTTAGAGGGTTACACTGTCCTTAGTGGCGTCCAGGATCTTTGGATTTCAAAACATAGTCGAAGGAGTGTTATAACTGGGGATATTGGCGCCGTTTTTCGCAATACGGTGGATATCTATCCTGTAATTCGTGTTTGTCATCCACGCTTAACACTGTCTTCTTGTGTAATCAGGCCCGCCTTTAAAGTTATGCGTGACTTATGAACTGGTGCCACCCGTGCTACCATCATAAGCGACGCGATGCGAGCCGATGATGCAATGAGCGGATCCCAGCGAGGATCAATTATAACATTTATTTTATATATTGACAACAATCATTCGTTATGTCAATATAATTCATTAAAAATACCAAGTATACAACATCCACATGCTTGTTTATCCATCTCCCTATCCTTCCTCTTTTCATTTCTCCTCCCTTCCTCCTTCCTTTCCTATCCCTGCTTCCTCCCCTTCCTTATCCTCCCATTCATCTATCTCTACTCCCTTCCTCCTTCCCTCCCTCTCCTCCATCTTACGTCATAATGAAACGAGATCACTGGCTTATCTATCTCTCCTTCTTTCTCCTCCCTTTCTTCCCTTCTGTCTTCCCCTACCCTCATAATGGAAGGAAATAACAGGCTTCTTTGGGAAGGTTCACACCCAATCTTGCCTGCGTAAACACCTGCTCGATACTGATATGGCAGCCATGTCCGTCAAGATGCCAACACCACCTCCTCCCCTCTTCCGCACACTACCATACCACAACCCTAAAACTCAACCCCACTATCACTAAAACCACACCACCACAACCCCACTAACCACTACAACCACACCACCTCAACCCCACCACACCAACCCCACCACCATTACCATACCACAACCCTGCCACCACTACAACCACACGACCTCAACCCCACTACCACTACAACCACACCACCACAACCCCACTACCACTATAACCATACCACTACAACCCCACTACCACTACAACCACACCACCCACATCCCCACTACCACTATAACCACCACTACAACCCCACTACCACTATAACCACACCACTACAACCCCACTACCACTACAACCACACCACCACAACCCCACTACCACTATAACCACACCACTACAACCCCACTACCACTACAACCACACCACCACATCCCCACTACCACTATAACCACACCACTACAACCCCACTACCACTATAACCACATCACTACAACCCCACTACCACTACAACCACATCACCACAACCCCACCACCACTACAACCACACCACCTCAACCCCACCACCATTACCATACCACAACCCCACTACCACTACAACCACACCACCACAACCCCACTACAACCACACCACCACATCCCCACTACCACTATAACCACACCACTACAAATCCCCACTACCACTATAACCACACCACTACACAACCCCACTACCACTATAACCACATCACTACAACCCCACTACCACTACAACCACACCACCTCAACCCCACCACCATTACCATACCACAACCCCACTACCACTACAACCACACCACCACAACCCCACTACCACTACAACCACACCACCACAACCCCCTACCACTACAAACCACACCACCTCAACCCCACCACAACTACCATACCACAACCCCACTACCACTACACTACCTCAGGCGGGTCACTGTTCCACCCTCTTGTATATTTCCGACCCTTGTATTCTCCTGAGTCCAACTGTGCTAAACAAAATATATTAAAGTATATTAAATAATGTTTCCATCAATAAAATGACTGTTCAGAAGGCACTGAAAATTTCTGTATTCATCAGGTATTGCGTCGTAACGTATTTCTGGGTGCTTGCGTAGACCTGGTTCAGGTTAATCAGTGTGGTACCGTACGGCCGTCTGCGCCACACTTTACGGTGGTGGTGGCCTGGGCTGTCATGCACTGTGAAACGATCCGTGTCCCTTTTGAAAATAGTGGTCGTAACCTCCCAAGATTACTTCTAGAGGGTTGTGACACTGTCCTGGCAAGTAATATGTATGGGGTAGGGGGTTTCTAGGTGTTTGTCCAGTGATCTTTGGATTTTTTACATGATCCTAAACATAGTCGAAGTGAGGTTATAACTGGGATATTTGCGCTTTTCGCAATACGGTGGATAATCTATCCTGTAATCGTGTTTGTGCCATCCACGCTTAACACTGGGGTCTTTTAGTAATCAGGCCGCCTTACAAGTTATGTGACTTATGAACTGGTGCCACCCGTGCTCACCATCATAAGCGACGCGATGCGTGAGCCGATGATGCAATGAGCGGCTGCAGCGGAGGATTGGCTGAGCCGGCTCATGCGCGATCAATAACATTTATTTTATATATTGACAACACTCATTCGTTATATCAATATAATTCATAAAAAATACCAAGTATAAAACATTCACTGGCTTGTTTATCCATCTCCCTATCCTTCCTCCCTTTCATTTCTCCTCCCTTCCTTGTAATAGGCCCCTGTCTCATCAACAGAACGTATTATATAAATGGGTCATCATCTGATATTATATTCAGATTCACCACCCTGTAACTTT
>NW_024752581.1:0-22196 GCF_018991925.1 Homarus americanus
TACACAAGACATTATAGGTGATTAAATTATAAGCACTTACCAAGACATTATAGGTGATTAACTTAATAAAGGATTACACAATAATATATTATAGGTGATTAACTTATGAGACTTACACAAAGATATTATAGGATGATTAAATTATACTGACTTACACAAGATATAGTAGGTTGATTAACTTATATAAGGACTTACACAAGATATTATAGGTGATTGACTTATATAGGGACTTACACAACATATTTTAGGTGGTTAACTTATATAAGAACTTACACTAGACATTATAGGTGATTAACTTATAAGGACTTACACATGATATTATAGGTGATTAATTTATAAGGGCTTATACAAGACATTATAAGTGATTAAATTATAAGGACTTACACAAGACATTATAGGTGATTAACTTATAAGGACTTACACAAAACATTATAGGTGATTAACTTATAAAAGGACTTACACAAGACATTATAGGTGATTAAATTATAAGGACTTACACAAGACATTATAGGTGATTAACTTAAAAGGACTTACACAAGATATTATAGGTGATTAACTTATATAAGGATTTACACAAGATATTATTTGAGATTAAATTATAAGGACTTACACAAGACATTATAGGTGAATAACTTATATAAGGACTTACACAAGACATTATAGGTGATTAAATTATAAGGACTTACACAAGACATTATAGGTGATTAACTTATATAAGGACTTACACAATATTTTATAGGTGATTAACCCCATAATGACTTACATGACTTTATAGATGATTAAATTATAAAGGGGTACCCAGACGTGTAAATTTGATTAAATTATATGGACTTACACAAGACATTATAGGTGATTAACTTATAAGGACTTACACAAGACATTATAGGTGATTAACTTATACGGACTTACACAAGATATTATGGGTGATTAACTTATATAAGGACTTACACAAGACATTATAGGTGATTAAATTATAAGGACTTACACAAGACATTATAGGTGATTAACTTAGAAGGACTTACACAAGATATTATAGGTGATTAACTTATAAGGACTTACACGAGATATCATAGGTGATTAAAGTATAAGGACTTACACAAGATATTATAGGTGATTAACTTGTATAAGGATTTACACAAGGCATTATATGAGGTTAAATTATAAGGACTTACACAAGACATAATAGGTGATTAACTTATAAGGAATTACACAAGACATTATAGATGATTATCTTATAAGGACTTACACAAGACAGTATAGGAGATTAACTTATAAGGACTTACACAAGACATTATAGGTGATTAACTTATATAAGAACTTACACAAGACAATATAGGTGATTAACGTATATATGGACTTACACAAGACATTATAGGTGATTAACTGATAAGGAATTAAACAAGACTTTTAGGAGATTAACTTATAAGGACTTACACATGACATTATAGGTGATTAACTTATAAACGGACTTACACAAGACATTATAGGTGATTAACTGATAAGGACTTACACAAGACATTATAGGTGACTAACTTATAAGGACTTACACAAGCCATTATAGGTGATTAACTTATAAGGACATACACAAGACATTATAGGTGATTAAATTATAAGGACTTACACAAGACATTATAGGTGATTAAACTATATGGACTTACACAAGACATTATAGGTGATTAACTTATTAGGACTTACACAAGACATTATAGGTGATTAACTTATAAGGACTTACACAAGATATTATGGGTGATTAACTTATATAAGGACTTACACAAGACATTATAGGTGATTAAATTATAAGGAATTACACAAGATATTATAGGTGATTAACTTATAAGGACTTACACAAGATATTATAGGTGATTAAATTATACGGACGTACACAAGATATTATAGGTGATTAATTTATATATGGACTTACACAAGATATTATAGGTGATTAACTTATAAGGACTTACACAAGATATTATAGGTGATTAAATTATACCGACTTACACAAGATATTATAGGTGATTACTTTATATATGGACTTACACAAGATATTATAGGTGATTAACTTATAAGGTCTTACACGAGATATTATAGGTGATTAAATTATAAGGACTTACACAAGATATTATAGGTGATTAAATTATACGGACGTACACAAGATATTATAGGTGATTAATTTATATATGGACTTACACAAGATATTATAGGTGATTAACTTATAAGGTCTTACACGAGATATTATAGGTGATTAAATTATAAGGAATTACACAAGATATTATAGGTGATTAACTTATAAGGACTTACACAAGATATTATAGGTGATTAAATTATACGGACGTACACAAGATATTATAGGTGATTAATTTATATATGGACTTACACAAGATATTATAGGTGATTAACTTATAAGGACTTACACAAGATATTATAGGTGATTAAATTATACCGACTTACACAAGATATTATAGGTGATTAATTTATATATGGACTTACACAAGATATTATAGGTGATTAACCTATAAGGTCTTACACGAGATATTATAGGTGATTAAATTATAAGGACTTACACAAGATATTATAGGTGATTAACTTATATAAGGAATTACACAAGACATTATAGGTTATTAACTTATATAAGGACTTACACAAGACATTATAGGTGATTAACTTATATAAGGACTTACACGGACATTATAGGTGATTAACTTATATAAGGACTTACACTAGACATTATAGGTGATTAACTTATATAAGGACATACACAAACATTATAATGTGATTAATTTTTATAAGGACTTACACAAGACATTATAGGAGATTAAATTATAAGAACTTACACAAGACATAATAGGTGACTAACTTATATAAGGACTTACACAAGATATTATAGGTGATTAAATTATACGGACTTACACAAGATATTATAGGTGATTAACATATATAAGGACTTACACAAGATATTATAGGTGATAAACTAATATAAGGACTTACACAAGATATTATAGGTGATTAACTTGTATAAGGATTTACACAAGACATTATAGGAGATTAAATTATAAGGACTTACACAAGACATAATAGGTGATTAACTTATAAGGTCTTACACAAGACATTATAGATGATTAACTTATAAGGAGTTACACAAGACAGTATAGGAGATTAACTTATAAGGACTTACACAAAACATTATAGGTGATTAACTTATATAAGAACTTACACAAAACAATATAGGTGATTAACGTATATATGGACTTACACAAGACATTATAGGTGATTAACTGATA
Source organism: Homarus americanus (assembly GCF_018991925.1). NCBI lineage: Eukaryota > Metazoa > Arthropoda > Malacostraca > Decapoda > Nephropidae > Homarus > Homarus americanus. The sequence continues at coordinate 3,276 of NW_024752581.1, forward strand.
AGGACTTAAACAAGACTTTTAGGAGATTAACTTATAAGGACTTACACAAGACATTATAGGTGATTAACTTATATAAGGACTTACACAAGACATTATAGGTGATTAACTTATAAGGACTTACACAAGACATTATAGGTGATTAACTTATAAGGACATACACAAGACATTATAAGTGATTAAATTATAAGGACTTACACAAGACATTATAGGTGATTAACTTATATAAGGACTTACACAAGATTTTATATGTGATTAAATTATAAGGACTTACACAAGATATTATAGGTGATTAACTTATATAAGGAATTACACAAGACATTATAGGTGATTAACTTATATAAGGACTAACACAAGACATTATAGGAGATTAAATTATAAGGACATACACAAGACATTAGAGGTGATTAACTTATATAAGGACTTACACAAGATATTATAGGTGATTAACTTATATAAGGACTTACACAAGATTTTATATGTGATTAAATTATAAGGACTTACACAAGATATTATAGGTGATGAACTTATAAGGACTTACACAAGATATTGTAGGTGATTAAATTATAAGGACTTACACAAGATATTATAGGTGATTAACTTATATGGACTTACACAAGATATTATAGGTGATTAAATTATATAAGGACTTACACAAGATTTTATATGTGATTAAATTATAAGGACTTACACAAGACATAATAGGTGATTAACTTATAAGGACTTACACAAGATATTATTGGTGATTAACTTATAAGGACTTACACAAGATATTTTAGGTGATTAACTTATATAAGGACTAACACAAGACATTATAGGAGATTAAATTATAAGGACATACACAAGACATTAGAGGTGATTAACTTATATAAGGACTTACACAAGATATTATAGGTGATTAACTTATATAAGGACTTACACAAGATTTTATATGTGATTAAATTATAAGGACTTACACAAGACATTATAGGTGATTAACTTATAAGGACTTACACAAGATATTATTGGTGATTAACTTATAAGGACTTACACAAGATATTTTAGGTGATTAACTTATATAAGGACTAACACAAGACATTATAGGAGATTAAATTATAAGGACATACACAAGACATTAGAGGTGATTAACTTAAATAAGGACTTACACAAGATATTATTGGTGATTAACTTATATAAGGATTTACACAAGATTTTATATGTGATTAAATTATAAGGACTTACACAAGACATTATAGGTGATTAACTTATAAGGACTTACACAAGATATTATGGGTGATTAACTTATATAAGGACTTACACAAGACATTATAGGTGATTAAATTATAAGGACTTACACAAGACATTATAGGAGATTAAATTATAAGGACATACACAAGACATTATAGGTGATAAACTTATAAGGACTTACACAAGATATTATAGGTGATTAACTTATATAAGGACTTACACAAGACATTATAGGAGATTAACTTATAAGGACTTACACGAGACATTATAGGTGATTAAATTATAAGGACTTACACAAGACATTATAGGTGATTAAATTATAAGCACTTACACAAGACATTATAGGGGATTAACTTATAAGGATTACACAATATATTATAGGTGATTAATTTATAAGGACTTACACAAGATATTATAGGATGATTAAATTATACTGACTTACACAAGATATAGTAGGTTGATTAACTTATATAAGGACTTACACAAGATATTATAGGTGATTGACTTATATAGGGACTTACACAACATATTTTAGGTGATTAACTTAAATAAGGACTTAAACTATACATATAGGTGATTAACTTATATAAGAACTTACACTAGACATTATAGGTGATTAACTTATAAGGACTTACACAAAACATTATAGGTGATTAACTTATAAAAGGACTTACACAAGACATTATAGGTGATTAAATTATAAGGACTTACACAAGACATTATAGGTGATTAACTTAAAAGGACTTACACAAGATATTATAGGTGATTAACTTATATAAGGATTTGCACAAGATATTATTTGAGATTAAATTATAAGGACTTACACAAGACATTATAGGTGAATAACTTATATAAGGACTTACACAAGACATTATAGGTGATTAAATTATAAGGACTTACACAAGACATTATAGGTGATTAACTTATATAAGGACTTACCCAAGACATTATAGGAGATTAAATTATAAGGACTTACACAAGACATTATGGGTGATTAACTTATATAAGGACTTACACAAGACATTATCGGTGAATAACTTATAATGACTTACACATGACTTTATAGATGATTAAATTATAAGGAGTTACCCAAGACATTATAGGTGATTAAATTATATGGACTTACACAAGACATTATAGGTGATTAACTTATAAGGACTTACACAAGACATTATAGGTGATTAACTTATAAGGACTTACACAAGATATTATGGGTGATTAACTTATATAAGGACTTACACAAGACATTATAGGTGATTAAATTATAAGGACTTACACAAGACATTATAGGTGATTAACTTAGAAGGACTTACACAAGATATTATAGGTGATTAACTTATAAGGACTTACACGAGATATCATAGGTGATTAAAGTATCAGGACTTACACAAGATATTATAGGTGATTAACTTGTATTAGGATTTACACAAGGCATTATATGAGGTTAAATTATAAGGACTTAGACAAGACATAATAGGTGATTAACTTATAAGGAATTACACAAGACATTATAGATGATTATCTTATAAGGACTTACACAAGACAGTATAGGAGATTAACTTATAAGGACTTACACAAGACATTATAGGTGATTAACTTATATAAGAACTTACACAAGACAATATAGGTGATTAACGTATATATGGACTTACACAAGACATTATAGGTGATTAACTGATAAGGAATTAAACAAGACTTTTAGGAGATTAACTTATAAGGACTTACACATGACATTATAGGTGATTAACTTATAAAAGGACTTACACAAGACATTATAGGTGATTAACTGATAAGGACTTACACAAGACATTATAGGTGACTAACTTATAAGGACTTACACAAGCCATTATAGGTGATTAACTTATAAGGACATACACAAGACATTATAGGTGATTAAATTATAAGGACTTACACAAGACATTATAGGTGATTAAACTATATGGACTTACACAAGACATTATAGGTGATTAACCTATTAGGACTTACACAAGACATTATAGGTGATTAACTTATAAGGACTTACACAAGATATTATGGGTGATTAACTTATATAAGGACTTACACAAGACATTATAGGTGATTAAATTATAAGGAATTACACAAGATATTATAGGTGATTAACTTATAAGGACTTACACAAGATATTATAGGTGATTAAATTATACGGACGTACACAAGATATTATAGGTGATTAATTTATATATGGACTTACACAAGATATTATAGGTGATTAACTTATAAGGACTTACACAAGATATTATAGGTGATTAAATTATACCGACTTACACAAGATATTATAGGTGATTAATTTATATATGGACTTACACAAGATATTATAGGTGATTAACTTATAAGGTCTTACACGAGATATTATTGGTGATTAAATTATAAGGACTTACACAAGATATTATAGGTGATTAACTTTTATAAGGAATTACACGAGATATTATAGGTTATTAACTTATATAAGGACTTACACAAGACATTATAGGAGATTAAATTATAAGAACTTACACAAGACATAATAGGTGACTAACTTATATAAGGACTTACACAAGATATTATAAGTGATTAAATTATACGGACTTACACAAGACATTATAGGTGATTAACTTATATAAGGACTTACACGGACATTATAGGTGATTAACTTATATAAGGACTTACACTAGACATTATAGGTGATTAACTTATATAAGGACATACACAAACATTATAGGTGATTAAATTATACGGACTTACACAAGATATTATAGGTGATTAACATATATAAGGACTTTACACAAGATATTAGAAAGATAAACTAATATATGACTTACACAAGATATTATAGGTGATTAACTTGTATAAGGATTTCTACACAAGACATTATAGGAGATTAAATTATAAGGACTTACACAAGACATAATAGGTGATTAACTTATAAGGACTTACACAAGACATTATAGATGATTAACTTATAAGGAGTTACACAAGACAGTATAGGAGATTAACTTATAAGGACTTACACAAAACATTATAGGTGATTAACTTATATAAGAACTTACACAAAACAATATAGGTGATTAACGTATATATGGACTTACACAAGACATTATAGGTGATTAACTGATAAGGACTTAAACAAGACTTTTAGGAGATTAACTTATAAGGACTTACACAAGACATTATAGGTGATTAACTTATATATGACTCATACAAGACATTATAGTTATTAACTGATAAGGACTTACATAAGACATTATAGGTGATTAACTTATATGACTTACACAAGACATTATAGGTGATTAACTTATATGACATACAAGACATTATAAGTGACAAATTATAAGGACTCTCAAGCACAAGACATTATAGGTGATTAACTTATATAAGGACTTACACAAGATTTTATATGTGATTAAATTATAAGGACTTACACAAGATATTATAGGTGACAACTTATATAAGTGAATTACACAAGACATTATAGGTGAATAACTTATATAAGGACTAACACAAGACATTATAGGAGATTAAATTATAAGGACATACACAAGACATTAGAGGTGATTAACTTATATAAGGACTTACACAAGATATTATAGGTGATTAACTTATATAAGGACTTACACAAGATTTTATATGTGATTAAATTATAAGGACTTACACAAGATATTATAGGTGATGAACTTATAAGGACTTACTCAAGATATTGTAGGTGATTAAATTATAAGGACTTACACAAGATATTATAGGTGATTAACTTATATGGACTTACACAAGATATTATAGGTGATTAAATTATATAAGGACTTACACAAGATTTTATATGTGATTAAATTATAAGGACTTACACAAGACATAATAGGTGATTAACTTATACGGACTTACACAAGATATTATTGGTGATTAACTTATAAGGACTTACACAAGATATTTTAGGTGATTAACTTATATAAGGACTAACACAAGACATTATAGGAGATTAAATTATAAGGACATACACAAGACATTAGAGGTGATTAACTTATATAAGGACTTACACAAGATATTATGGGTGATTAACTTATATAAGGACTTACACAAGATTTTATATGTGATTAAATTATAAGGACTTACACAAGACATTATAGGTGATTAACTTATAAGGACTTACACAAGATATTATTGGTGATTAACTTATAAGGACTTACACAAGATATTATGGGTGATTAACTTATATAAGGACTTACACAAGACATTATAGGTGATTAAATTATAAGGACTTACACAAGACATTATAGGAGATTAAATTATAAGGACATACACAAGACATTATAGGTGATAAACTTATAAGGACTTACACAAGATATTATAGGTGATTAACTTATATATGACTTACACAAGACATTATAGGAGATTAACTTATAAGGACTTACACAAGACATTATAGGATAACGTCCCACTCAACCAATCCTAAAAGGACTTACACAAGATATTATAGGTGATTAACTTATATAAGGATTTGCACAAGATTTTATATGAGATTAAATTATAAGGACTTACACAAGACATTATAGGTGAATAACTTATATAAGGACTTACACAAGACATTATAGGTGATTAAATTATAAGGACTTACACAAGACATTATAGGTGATTAACTTATATAAGGACTTACACAAGACATTATAGGAGATTAAATTATAAGGACTTACACAAGACATTATGGGTGATTAACTTATATAAGGACTTACACAAGACATTATCGGTGAATAACTTATAATGACTTACACATGACTTTATAGGTGATTAACTTATAAGGACTTACACAAGATATTATGGGTGATTAACTTACATAAGGACTTACACAAGACATTATAGGTGATTAAATTATAAGGACTTACACAAGACATTATAGGTGATTAACTTAGAAGGACTTACACAAGATATTATAGGTGATTAACTTATAAGGACTTACACGAGATATCATAGGTGATTAAAGTATAAGGACTTACACAAGATATTATAGGTGATTAACTTGTATAAGGATTTACACAAGGCATTATATGAGGTTAAATTATAAGGACTTACACAAGACATAATAGGTGATTAACTTATAAGGAATTACACAAGACATTATAGATGATTATCTTATAAGGACTTACACAAGACAGTATAGGAGATTAACTTATAAGGACTTACACAAGACATTATAGGTGATTTACTTATATAAGAACTTACACAAGACAATATAGGTGATTAACGTATATATGGACTTACACAAGACATTATAGGTGATTAACTGATAAGGAATTAAACAAGACTTTTAGGAGATTAACTTATAAGGACTTAGACATGACATTATAGGTGATTAACTTATAAAAGGACTTACACAAGACATTATAGGTGATTAACTGATAAGAACTTACACAAGACATTATAGGTGACTAACTTATAAGGACTTACACAAGACAGTATAGGTGATTAACTTATAAGGACATACACAAGACATTATAGGTGATTAAATTATATGGACTTACACAAGACATTATAGGTGATTAACTTATAAGGACTTATACAAGACATTATAGGTGATTAACTTATAAGGACTTACACAAGATATTATGGGTGATTAACTTATATAAGGACTTACACAAGACAATATAGGTGATTAAATTATAAGGACTTACACAAGACATTATAGGTGATTAACTTATAAGGACTTACACAAGATATTATAGTTGATTAACTTATAAGGACTTACAAAAGATATTATAGGTGATTAAATTATACGGACTTACACAAGATATTATAGGTGATTAATTTATATATGGAGTTACACAAGATATTATAGGTGATTAACATATATGGTCTTACAAGAAATATCATAGGTGATTAAATTATAAGGACTTACACAAGATATTATAGGTGATTAACTTGTATAAGGATTTATACAAGACATTATAGGAGATTAAATTATAAGGACTTACACAAGACATAATAGGTGATTAACTTATAAGGACTTACACAAAACATTATAGATGATTAACTTATAAGGACTTACATACAAGACAGAAATAGATCAACTTATAAGGACTTACACAAGACATTATAGGTGATTAACTTATGTCTTAAACAAGACAATATAGGTGATTAACGTATATGGATCTACACAAGATATTATAGGTGATTAACTGATAAGGACTTATACAAGATATTATAGGTGATTAACTTATAAGTACTCTCTAAACAAGACAATATAGGTAGATAACGTATATATGGACTTACACTGGGACATTATAGGTGATTAACTGATATGACTTAAACAAGACTTTTTAGAGATTTAACTTATGTAAGGACTTACATTTTCATGACATTATAGGTGATTAACTTATAAGGACTGACACAAGATATTATAGGTGATTAACTTATAAGGACTTACACAAGATATTATAGGTGATTAACTTATAAGGACTTACACATGACATTAATTGTGATTAACTTATAAGGACTTACACAAGACATTATAAGTGATTAAATTATAAGGTCTTACACAAGACATTATAGGTGATTAACTTATAAGGACTTACACAATATATTATAGGTGATTAACATATAGGGACTTACACATGACATTGTAGGTGATTAACTTATAAGGACATACACAAGATATTATAGGTGATTAACTTATAAGGACTTACACAATATATTATAGGTGATTAACTTGTATATGATTCTACACAAGGCATTAAAGGTGTTTAAATTTATAAGGACTTACTGTACACATGACATGTAGGTGATTAAATTTGCAAGGACTTACACAAAGACATTATAGGTGATAAAATTATAAGGACTTACACAAGATATTATAGGTGATTAACTTATGGAACGACTTACACAAGACATTATAGGTGATTAAATTATAGGACTTACACAAGATATTGTAGTATTAACTTATAAGGACTTACACAAGATATTATAGGTGATTAAATTATACGGATTTCATTACACAAGATATAGTAGGTGATTAACTTATATAAGGACTTACACAAGATATTATGTGATTAACTTATATAAGGAATTAAACTAGACATTATAAGTGATTAACTTATATAAGGACTTACACTACACATTATAGGTGATTAACTTATAAGGACTTACACAAGACATTATAGGTGATTAAATTATAAAAGGACTTACACAAGACATTATAGGTGATTAAATTATAAGGACTTACACAAGGCATTATAGGTGATTAAATTATAAGGACTTACAGAGGACATTATAGGTGATTAACTTAAAAGGAGTTACACAAGATTTTATAGGTGATTAACTTATAGAAGGATTTACACAAGATATTATATGAGATTAAATTATAAGGACTTACACAAGACATTATAGGTGATTAACTTATATAAGGACTTACACAAGACATTTTAGGTGATTAAATTATATGGACTTACACAAGATATTATATGTGATTAACTTATACATGGACTTACACAAGACATTATAGGAGATTAAATTATAGGTACTTACACAAGACATTATGGGTGATTATCTTATATAAGGAATTACACAAGACATTATCGGTGGATAACATATAAGGACTTACACATGACTTTTTAAGTGATTAAATTATAAGGACTTACACAAGACATTATAGGTGATTAAACTTATAAGGACTTACACAAGACATTATAGGTGATTATCTCATAAGGACTTACACAAGATATTATGGGTGATTAACTTGTATAAGGACTTACACAAGACATTATAGGTGATTAAATTATAAGGAATTACACAAGACATTATAGGTGATTAACTTATAAGGACTTACACAAGATATTATAGGTGATTAAATTATACGGACTTGCACAAGATATTATAGGTGATTAATTTATATATGGACTTACACAAGATATTATAGGTGATTGACTTATAAGGACTTACACAAGATATTATAGGTGATTAAATTATACGGACTTACACAAGATATTTCAGGTGATTAACTTATATAAGGACTTGCACGAGACATTATAGGTGATTAACTTATATAAGGACTTACACTAGACATTATAGGTGATTAACTTATATAAGGACTTACACAAACATTATAGGTGATTAATTTGTATAAGGACTTACACAAGACATTATAGGAGATTAAATTATAAGAACTTACACAAGACATTATAGGTGATTAGCATATATAAGGACTTACACAAGATATTATAGGTGATTAACTAATATAAGGACTTACACAAGATATTATAGGTGATTAACTTATATAAGGACTTACACAAGACATTATAGGTGATTAAGTTTTAAGGACTTACACTAGATATTATAGGTGATTAACTTGTATAAGGATTTACACAAGACATTATAGGAGATTAAATTATAAGGACTTACACAAGACTTAATAGGTGATTAACTTATAAGGACTTACACAAGACATTATAGATGATTAACGTATAAGGACTTACACAAGACAGTATAGGAGATTAACTTATAAGGACTTACACAAGATTAACTTATATAAGAACTTTCACAAGACAATATAGGTGATTAACGTATATATGGACTTACACAAGACATTATAGGTGATTAACTGATAAGGACTTAAACAAGACTTTTAGGAGATTAAATTATAAGGACTTACACAAGACATTATAGGTGATTAACTTATATAAGGACTTACACAAGACATTATAGGTGATTAACTGATAAGGACTTACACAAGATATTATAGGTGATTAACTTATAAGGACATACACAAGACATTATTGGTGATTAAATTATAAGGACTTACATAAGACATTATAGGTGATTAACTTATATAAGGACTTACACAAGACATTATAGGTGATTAACTTGTATAAGGACTTACACAAGGCATTAAAGGAGATTAACTTATAAGGACTTACACATGACATTATAAGTGATTAAATTTTAAGGACTTACACAAGACATTATAGGTGATAAAATTATAAGGACTTACACAAGATATTATAGGTGATTAACTTATATAAGGACTTACACAAGACATTATAGGTGATTAAATTATAGGGACTTACACAAGACATTATAGGTGATTGACTTATAAGGACTTACACAAAATATTATAGGTGATTAACTTATAAGGACTTACACAAGATATTATAGGTGATTAAATTATACGGACTTACACAAGATATAGTAGGTGATTAACTTATATAAGGACTTACACAAGATATTATAGGTGATTAACTTATATAAGGACTTACACAAGATATTATATATGATTAACTTATATAAGGACTTAAACTAGACATTATAAGTGATTAACTTATATAAGGACTTACACTAGACATTATAGGTGATTAACTTATAAGGACTTACACAAGACATTATAGGTGATTAAATTATAAAAGGACTTACACAAGACATTATAGGTGATTAAATTATAAGGACTTACACAAGGCATTATAGGTGATTAAATTATAAGGAATTACACAAGACATTATCGGTGAATAACTTATAAGGACTTACACATGACTTTATAGGTGATTAAATTATAAGGACCTACACAAGACATTATAGGTGATTAAACTATATGGACTTACACAAGACATTATAGGTGATTAACTTATAAGGACTTACACAAGACATTATAGGTGATTAACTTATAAGGACTTACACAAGATATTATGGGTGATTAACTTATATAAGGACTTACACAAGACATTCTAGGTGATTAAATTATAAGGAATTACACAAGACATTATAGGTGATTAACTTACAAGGCCTTACACAAGATATTATAGGTGATTAACTTATAAGGACTTACACAAGATATTATAGGTGATTAAATTATACCGACTTACACAAGGTATTATAGGTGATTAAGTTATATATGGACTTACACAAGATATTATAGGTGATTAACTTATAAGGACTTACACAAGATATTATAGGTGATTAAATTATACGGACTTCCACAAGATATTATAGGTGATTAATTTATATATGGACTTACACAAGATATTATAGGTGATTAACTTATAAGGACTTACACGAGATATTATAGGTGATAAATTATAAGGACTTACACAAGATATTATAGGTGATTAACTTATATAAGGAATTACACAAGACATTATAGGTGATTAACTTATATAAGGAAATACACAAGACATTATAGGTGATTAACTTATATAAGGACTTACACGAGACAATATAGGTGATTAACTTATATAAGCACTTACACTAGACATTATAGGTGATTAACTTATATAAGCACTTACACAAACATTATAGGTGATTAGGGTAGAGACACAAGACATTATGGTGATTAACTTATATGAGTTTGCAAGATATTATAGGTGATTAACTTATATGAAATACACCAAGACATTATAGGTGATTAGCATATAAGGACTTTTTGAGACATTATGGTGATTAACATATAGCCTTACACAAACATTATAGGTGATTAATTTGTATAAGGACTTACACAAGACATTATAGGAGATTAAATTATAAGAACTTACACAAGACATTATAGGTGATTAACTTATATAAGGACTTACACAAGATATTATAGGTGATTAACTTATATAAAGACTTACATAAGATATTATAGTTGATTAACGTATAAGGACTTACACAAGATATTATAGGTGATTAAATTATAAAGACTTACTCAAGACATTATAGGTGATTAAATTATAAGGACTTACACAAGACATTATAGGTGATTAAGTTTTAAGGACTTACACTAGATATTATAGGTGAATAACATATATAAGGACTTACACAAGACATTATAGGAGATTAAATTATAAGGACTTACACAAAACATTATAGGTAATTAACTTATAAGGACTTACACATGACATTATAGGTGATTAAATTATAAGGACTTAAACAAGACATTTTAGGTGATTAAATTATAAGGACCTACACTAGACATTATAGGTGATTAACTTATAAGGACTTACATAAGATATTATAGCTGATTAACTTATATGGACTTACACAAGATATTATAGGTGATTGACTTATATAAGGACTTACACAAGACATTATAGGTGATTAATTAAAAGGATTTACACAAGACATTATAGGTTATTAACTTATAAGGACTTACACAAGATATTATAGGTGATTAACTTATAAGAACTTACACAAGATATTATAGGTGATTAAATTATACGGACTTACACAAAACATTATAGGTAATTAACTTATAAGGACTTACACAAGACATTAAAGGTGATTAACTTATGAGGACTTACACAAGATATTATAGGTGATTAACTTATATGGACTTACACAAGATATTATAGGTGATTGACTTATATAAGGACTTACACAAGACATTGTAGGAGATTAGATTATAAGGACCTACACAAGGCATTATAGGTGATTTACTTATAAGATCTTACACATGACATTATAGGTGATTAAATTATAAGGACTTAAACAAGAAATTATAGGTGATTAAATTATAAGGACCTACACTAGACATTATAGGTGATTAACTTATAAGGACTTACACAAGATATTATAGCTGATTAACTTATATGGACTTACACAAGATATTATAGGTGATTGACTTATATAAGGACTTACACAAGACATTATAGGTGATTATTTAAAAGGATTTACACAAGACATTATAGGTTATTAACTTATAAGGACTTACACAAGATATTATAGGTGATTAACTTATATGGACTTACACAAGATATTATAGGTGATTAAATTATACGGACTTACACAAGATATTATAGGTGATTAATTTATATATGGACTTACACAAGATATTATAGGTGATTAACTTATAAGGTCTTACACGAGATATCATACGTGATTAAATTGTAAGGACTTACACAAGATATTATAGGTGATTAACTTGTATAAGGATTTACACAAGACATTATAGGAGATTAAATTATAAGGACTTACACAAGACATAATAGGTGATTAACTTATAAGGAATTACACAAGACATTATAGATGATTAACTTATAAGGACTTACACAAGACAGTATAGGAGATTAACTTATAAGGACTTACACAAGACATTATAGGTGATTAACTTATATAAGAACTTACACAAGACAATATAGGTGATTAACGTATATATGGACTTACACAAGACTTTATAGGTGATTAACTGATAAGGACTTAAACAAGACTTTTAGGAGATTAACTTATAAGGACTTACACATGACATTATAGGTGATTAACTTATAAAAGGACTTACACAAGACATTATAGGTGATTAACTAATAAGGACTTACACAAGACATTATAGGTGACAAACTTATAAGGACTTACACAAGACATTATAGGTGATTAAATTATAAGGACATACACAAGACATTATAGGTGATTAAATTATAAGGACTTACACAAGACATTATAGGTGATTAAATTATATGGACTTACACAAGACATTTTAGGTGATTAACTTATAAGGACTTACACAAGACATTATAGGTGATTAACTTATATAAGGACTTACACAAGACAATATAGGTGGTTAAATTATAAGGACTTACACAAGACATTATAGGTGATTAACTTATAAGGACTTATACAAGATATTATAGGTGATTAACTTATAAGGACTTACACAAGATATTATAGGTGATTAAATTATACGGACTTACACAAGATATTATAGGTGATTAATTTATATATGGAGTTACACAAGATATTATAGGTGATTAACTTATATGGTCTTACAAGAGATATCATAGGTGATAAAATTATAAGGACTTACACAAGATATTATAGGTGATTAACTTGTATAAGGATTTACACAAGATATTATAGGAGATTAAACTATAAGGACTTACACAAGACATAATAGGTGATTAACTTATAAGGACTTACACAAGACATTATAGGTGATTAACTTATATAAGAACTTACACAAGACAATATAGGTGATTAACGTATATAAGGACTTACACAAGACATTATAGGTGATTAACTGATAAGGACTTAAACAAGACTTTTAGGAGATTAACTTATAAGGACTTACACATGACATTATAGGTGATTAACTTATATAAGGACTTACACAAGACATTATAGGTGATTAACTGATAAGGACTTACACAAGTCATTATAAGGTGATTAACTTGTATAAGGATTTACACAAGATATTATAGGAGATTAAACTATAAGGACTTACACAAGACATAATAGGTGATTAACTTATAAGGACTTACACAAGACATTATAGGTGATTAACTTATATAAGAACTTACACAAGACATTATAGGTGATTAACTGATAAGGACTTACACAAGATATTATAGGTGATTAACTTGTATAAGGATTTACACAAGATATTATAGGTGATTAATTTATATATGGAGTTACACAAGATATTATAGGTGATTAACTTATATGGTCTTACAAGAGATATCATAGGTGATAAAATTATAAGGACTTACACAAGATATTATAGGTGATTAACTTGTATAAGGATTTACACAAGATATTATAGGAGATTATACTATAAGGACTTACACAAGACATAATAGGTGATTAACTTATAAGGACTTACACAAGACATTATAGGTGATTAACTTATATAAGAACTTACACAAGACAATATAGGTGATTAACGTATATAAGGACTTACACAAGACATTATAGGTGATTAACTGATAAGGACTTAAACAAGACTTGTAGGAGATTAACTTATAAGGACTTACACATGACATTATAGGTGATTAACTTATATAAGGACTTACACAAGACATTATAGGTGATTAACTGATAAGGACACTGAAGTCGGCTATAGGTGGTCTAACAGCCTTGATTTTTTGAATATTATAGGAATTAAGCTATAAGGACTTGCAAGACATAATGGTGATTAACTTATGAGGACTTACACAAGACATATGGTGATTAACTTATATAAGAACTTACACAAGACATTATAGGTGATTAACTGATAAGGACTTACACAAGATATTATAGGTGATTAACTTGTATAAGGATTTACACAAGATATTATAGGAGATTAAACTATAAGGACTTACACAAGACATAATAGGTGATTAACTTATAAGGACTTACACAAGACATTATAGGTGATTAACTTATATAAGAACTTACACAAGACATTATAGGTGATTAACTTATATAAGGACTTACACAAGACATTTTAGGTGATTAAATTATATGGACTTACACAAGATATTATATGTGATTAACTTATACATGGACTTACACAAGACATTATAGGAGATTAAATTATAGGTACTTACACAAGACATTATGGGTGATTATCTTATATAAGGAATTACACAAGACATTATCGGTGGATAACATATAAGGACTTACACATGACTTTTTAAGTGATTAAATTATAAGGACTTACACAAGACATTATAGGTGATTAAACTATATGGATTTACACAAGACATTATAGGTGATTAACTTATAAGGACTTACACAAGATATTATAGGTGATAAAATTATACGGACTTGCACAAGATATTATAGGTGATTAATTTATATATGGACTTACACAAGATATTATAGGTGATTGACTTATATGGACTTACACAAGATATTATAGGTGATTAAATTATACGGACTTACACAAGATATTATGGGTGATTAACTTGTATAAGGACTTACACAAGACATTATAGGTGATTAAATTATAAGGAATTACACAAGACATTATAGGTGATTAACTTATAAGGACTTACACAAGATATTATAGGTGATTAAATTATACGGACTTGCACAAGATATTATAGGTGATTAATTTATATATGGACTTACACAAGATATTATAGGTGATTGACTTATAAGGACTTACACAAGATATTATAGGTGATTAAATTATACGGACTTACACAAGATATTTCAGGTGATTAACTTTTATAAGGACTTGCACGAGACATTATAGGCGATTAACTTATATAAGGACTTACACTAGACATTATAGGTGATTAACTTATATAAGGACTTACACAAACATTATAGGTGATTAATTTGTATAAGGACTTACACAAGACATTATAGGAGATTAAATTATAAGAACTTACACAAGACATTATAGGTGATTAGCATATATAAGGACTTACACAAGATATTATAGGTGATTAACTAATATAAGGACTTACACAAGATATTATAGGTGATTAACTTATATAAGGACTTACACAAGACATTGTAGGTGATTAAGTTTTAAGGACTTACACTAGATATTATAGGTGATTAACTTGTATAAGGATTTACACAAGACATTATAGGAGATTAAATTATAAGGACTTACACAAGACTTAATAGGTGATTAACTTATAAGGACTTACACAAGACATTATAGATGATTAACCTATAAGGACTTACACAAGACAGTATAGGAGATTAACTTATAAGGACTTACACAAGATTAACTTATATAAGAACTTTCACAAGACAATATAGGTGATTAACGTATATATGGACTTACACAAGACATTATAGGTGATTAACTGATAAGGACTTAAACAAGACTTTTAGGAGATTAAATTATCAGGACTTACACAAGACATTATAGGTGATTAACTTATATAAGGACTTACACAAGACATTATAGGTGATTAACTGATAAGGACTTACACAAGATATTATAGGTGATTAACTTATAAGGACATACACAAGACATTATTGGTGATTAAATTATAAGGACTTACACAAGACATTATAGGTGATTAACTTATATAAGGACTTACACAAGATTTTATAGGTGATTAAATTATAAGGACTTACACAAGATATTATAGGTGATTAACTTATATAAGGAATTACACAAGACATTATAGGTGATTAACTTATATAAGGACTTACACAAGACATTATAGGTGATTAACTTGTATAAGGACTTACACAAGGCATTAAAGGAGATTAACTTATAAGGACTTACACATGACATTATAAGTGATTAAATTTTAAGGACTTACACAAGACATTATAGGTGATAAAATTATAAGGACTTACACAAGATATTATAGGTGATTAACTTATATAAGGACTTACACAAGACATTATAGGTGATTAAATTATAGGGACTTACACAAGACATTATAGGTGATTAACTTATAAGGACTTACACAAAATATTATAGGTGATTAACTTATAAGGACTTACACAAGATATTATAGGTGATTAAATTATACGGACTTACACAAGATATAGTAGGTGATTAACTTATATAAGGACTTACACAAGATATTATAGGTGATTAACTTATATAAGGACTTACACAAGATATTATATGTGATTAACTTATATAAGGACTTAAACTAGACATTATAAGTGATTAACTTATATAAGGACTTACACTAGACATTATAGGTGATTAACTTATAAGGACTTACACAAGACATTATAGGTGATTAAATTATAAAAGGACTTACACAAGACATTATAGGTGATTAAATTATAAGGACTTACACAAGGCATTATAGGTGATTAAATTATAAGGACTTACACAGGACATTATAGGTGATTAACTTAAAAGGAGTTACACAAGATATTATAGGTGATTAACTTATATAAAGATTTACACAAGATATTATATGAGATTAAATTATACGGACTTACACAAGACATTATAGGTGATTAACTTATATAAGGACTTACACAAGACATTATAGGTGATTAAATTATAAGGACTTACACAAGATATTATATGTGATTAACTTATATAAGGACTGACACAAGACATTATAGGAGATTAAATTATAAGGACTTACACAAGACATTATGGGTGATTAACTTATATAAGGAATTACACAAGACATTATCGGTGAATAACTTATAAGGACTTACACATGACTTTATAGGTGATTAAATTATAAGGACCTACACAAGACATTATAGGTGATTAAACTATATGGACTTACACAAGACATTATAGGTGATTAACTTATAAGGACTTACACAAGACATTATAGGTGATTAACTTATAAGGACTTACACAAGATATTATGGGTGATTAACTTATATAAGGACTTACACAAGACATTCTAGGTGATTAAATTATAAGGAATTACACAAGACATTATAGGTGATTAACTTACAAGGCCTTACACAAGATATTATAGGTGATTAACTTATAAGGACTTACACAAGATATTATAGGTGATTAAATTATACGGACTTACACAAGACATTATAGGTGATTAACTTATATAAGGAATTACACAAGACATTATCGGTGAATAACTTATAAGGACTTACACATGACTTTATAGGTGATTAAATTATAAGGACCTACACAAGACATTATAGGTGATTAAACTATATGGACTTACACAAGACATTATAGGTGATTAACTTATAAGGACTTACACAAGACATTACAGGTGATTAACTTATAAGGACTTACACAAGATATTATGGGTGATTAACTTATATAAGGACTTACACAAGACATTCTAGGTGATTAAATTATAAGGAATTACACAAGACATTATAGGTGATTAACTTACAAGGCCTTACACAAGATATTATAGGTGATTAACTTATAAGGACTTACACAAGATATTATAGGTGATTAAATTATACGGACTTACACAAGGTATTATAGGTGATTAATTTATATATGGACTTACACAAGATATTATAGGTGATTAACTTATAAGGACTTACACAAGATATTATAGGTGATTAAATTATACGGACTTACACAAGATATTATAGGTGATTAATTTATATATGGAC
>NW_024752582.1:0-8743 GCF_018991925.1 Homarus americanus
GTAATAAAATATAAGAAATTAAATACTCTACAATGAATAGGCCTTAAGGGCTTTCAGCAAAATAATATCACTCAACAAAATTATAGCACCCCAACAGGTGTACACTTCCTAACCTAACCTAACCACTGCTCTGGGGAACAAGGTTATACCTGAGATCAGAATTATGAAGAATTAGAGGCATTAAAAGAATCAAATCACAGTATCACTCTGGTTCCACTTAATGGCACAAACATTCAAAAAACACTACTATCAAAATTATTTAAGAAATATTAAACTACACACGTCAAGATAATATCAGTCTGAGGAATGGTGGTAACTACACCCGTGATAAGGAAGATAAAATGTTCCTCTAGGTATCTCCTAGAGTCCTAGACTCACGGTCTCAGTGTGTGACCATTAATATACTCAGATAGCCTCAGTGTACTCCCAGTGCGTCCATGGGCAGGAAGAGAGTGAGCCAATCAGACCTTGCGCAGTTGAGAGAAACTTTAGCTTCCCGTTAGCAAGAGGGTTTCACTAGCTGCTCGGGACATCAATAGTTGTGCACGGAGTAAGAACTGATCTACTGCTGATACTGGTCCATGTCGTGTTAGTTAGCCGGGAGCACTCGTTCACTCAGAGATCCTTTGCTACCCGCTTAAACGGTGACGGGCCTACACTGATCGGTCAATGGCGACAATCATGCACCCTCAATCATCAACGGCAGTCTCAAACGGCAGTCAATCTCCTCACCGGTGGCTCGGTCAACTCCAATCAACTCCAGTCAAGTCGGTTCTGACGGAAACCCTGAAATGAACTCACTGTTAGCTCTAGTTTACTTTATCACTGCCCTATCTAACCCTGTCTGAGATCGAATGAGACTTACTTGTTATACTGCAATAGCGCAGCACAGGTGACTAGGCCACGTGACTATTTCTGATGGACGCGCGGAACGTCTTGTCTGTGTGAATGCTCTCCGGGACTGGGCCTAGCCAGCGTCGCGTCTCCTCAAGGCGTTAGCTTGGTCCTACGTGATATATTTACCGCCTAACTAATAACTCCTTGGGACACCCGTAACATTATTCAGACTGCTAAACGATCTATAATAATTTCAAATTCAATAATAGTCCCTTAACTTCATGAATCGCATCATTATTAATTCAGTAAATCACATTTAATATCATATAGGCCTAGTTCCGCAATCTCTCGCTACGAGCAGGCAGCGCTCCCTCCCCTCAGATGACCTTGAACGCTCAGTATCACTCATGGCGGGGCATTTGAAATTACTCTGAAATTTCTGAATATTACATATATATATATATATATATATATATATATATATATATATATATATATATATATATATATATATATATATATATATATATATATATATATATATATATATATATATATATATATATATATATATATATATATATATATGCTGATAACCACATGGAAAAAGAAAACACGAAGTTCCCAAGCGCTTTCGTGTAATTCACATCTTCAGGGGTGAGTACAGAATAAAATAGAAGTGCAGAACAAGTTATATTATGAGGGCCTGAGCTGCCACCATTTATGAGGGCCTGAGCTGCCACCATTTTATGAGGGCCTGTGTGTCAGTAACAATTCCTTTTACTCTCATACTTATTACCATTGGTAGCGTGACGAAAGGAGGCTCGTGGGTAGATGTAATGATAGTATCAAGTAATAGGGAAGAAATAACGGTAGATACTGTAGGTAAATAATAGACACAATATACAAATACAAAATTTATTTAAACATTAATATGAAATTAGGAGAAAGAATTTATATGTACCAACAGACGAAATCTAGTACTAGGCCCTCAGGCTCAACATATTCACACCACTACTTGGTGGACATACTCAATAATACTCCCAACCCTACAGGGTGGACATACTCAATAACACATAACTCTTATAGTCACTTAGCACCATAAAGACCAGGGCAACTGCCACTACAACACTCAGTCGTCAGGTGTGATACTCAAGCAACAGCCATGGGGTCCAGCCACCATGGAGTACTTTCCGACGAACTCTGAAGATCCCAGTGGATTAATCCCACCACACAAATAACCCTACTGAGTTAGACACTCATCCACCAATGATGGGGGCTGGTAGTGGTGTGTGGCTTGGTGATCCGGGGTCACCTCGCAGGCCGAGCGTTAGGGCCAGACAAGCCAGCTATGGGGGCCATAGGTAGTCTGAAGTGTCTGACGGCTAGGTCTCACGAAGGTAACTGATCCTACTGGACCTCGGACATCTCCCCAGACATAGTGGATACAACATCCACGCTACAGACACGGCCTAGGCTGCGTTAGGGACCTGTATGGATGAAGGGAAAGGCATTTACTAACAGTGACAACGACATCACGTTTCAGGGGACGTTAAAGACGTAAATATGACTTCACTCAGAGCATATCAACTACGTTACTGTAACACTTGCACAACCAACTATTAATTGAGTCAAATCACTTAAAGAAGGGCGAATTACAACACAGAGTGGTATGGCCTACCTGTATGGATGAAGGGACGGGCACTTACTAACTGTAGAAATGCCCGCGGCACCCACTCAAAATAGGCCAGGGAGTCCACCTACTTCTATTTCGATGAATTAATTTACTGTACACTCTGACGTTGAAACTGAGACTATGAACTCAGTTTCATTCCCTACTATTATCCTCACTAACAATGCTCTGACTCAGCTATCAAAAGCAAAATTAAATTGATTACAAAGGGTTGGATGGCAACAGGTCCCAACATACAGCGTCTGCTACGAAATCCGCGGATTATATTCAAAGTTCCCTTAAGACAAAGACGGGGAAACAGAGAAAACGGGGGACGTTTCCACTGGGGGACTCGGAAGGTTTTGTGGACGTTTGAGCGTAATATGAATCCTTAAGGTTTTCAGGTTAGCCGTTATCACGATCATGACAATATATATACAGAGGAGGGTGAGAACAAGTCCACAGAGGTCAAGTATAGGTAATGACCCTACTAATCTTTACAAAAGCACAGCAGCGGTCGGTAGTCAGGTCAGAGGGAAAACTAACCCAACCTTCTCATCTGTGAAATGGTAATACTAGGAGATTCTTATGGTCATGGGTGGGCTTGGGATCAGTTCTTTAAAAAGAATTCTTAGTAATATTCAGGCATTTGTCTATGAAAGATCTAGGGTATTTAAGGTTTGAGCCAATATTATAGATATATTTAAATTCCTCATCAATGAATTCCGGGCTGCAAATTCTCAAAGCACGTAAAAACATTGTTGAAAATACTGACTGTTTGACTCTATTATGGTGGGCAGAATAATAATGAATGTATGAACACACATTAGTAGGATTTCTATAACTACTGAACTTAAAGGTGTTACCTATTCTGTGGATCAGACAGTCTAGGAAAGGCAATTTATAGTCTTGCTCTAATTCCACAGTGAATTTGATCGAGGGGGCTAAGTTATTAAGTTGTGGCACGAACGCTTTTAGGTCCTCATTACATGGCCAGAGACATAATACATCATCTAAATATCTAAACCAGACTGCTGAAGGTGGTAAGATATTACTTAATAGTTTCTTTTCAAAGAATTCCATATATAGGTTGCTTAATACAGGTGAGAGTGGATTACCCATTAACATGCCAAATTTTTCAGCATAATATTCTCCATTGAATTCAAATTTACAATCCTTAATACATAGTTTGATGAGTTCGATGAGGTCATCTTTCGAGACAGGCAATGAAATATTATCGAGGGTATCTATGAGGAACTCCAGTAAATAATCAACTGGGACCTTTGTAAAGAGTGATGTTACATCAAAACTGACCAGTTTAAAATCATAATTAATGTGTAAGTTATTGAGTTTATCAACCAGATCCATATTATTCTTAATATTAGAGTTAGAAATGTTGCCAACTAGGAGATTTAGTAACTGTGAGAGGTTGGAGTCATAGACCACGTTCTTTGTAGACTTTATTCTAACAGCGTCAGCTGGTGACTGGCAACCGGGCGCTGCCAAAGACAAGCCCCCATCTCAACATGGGAAAACATATCGTACGATGGTACAATCTTACATCTCCCCCCCAAGTTAAAAGGAAATGACAATGCACATTTGAACTAACAAAAGGAAGACAATGCATTCATAAAAACAACAATAATGCAGGAAAAACCAGTCAAACAAAGGAAAAAAAAAAAAAAAACCCTCTAAACTGCTTTTACATCACATACACTACACCACGTAGTCCGTCAACCAGCCCGGAGGCCTACGGCCTCTCCTGGGCCTGGCCGCGCTCGACTGGGGAGGGGCCGTGGGTGCGAAGGAGGGCGCGGGTATGGAGGGCACAGCAGAAGGGGGGCCAGGAGGCACAGCTTGGTGCACCACCGGAGTAGTAGGCACAGGGGTGGAGCCGTTTCGCAGGTGGCTTCTGTTGCGGATGGACACCCTGCCACTGCCACTCAACCTGATGGCATACTGCCTGTGAGGGCGGGCTTCCACCACTATGCCTGTCCTGTCCCAAAGCTTGGTAGCTGCGTCCTGCACACGCACCTGCGTGCCCACGACCAGGGGAGCCAGCTGGCGGGATACCTCCCTCCACGACAGGACCCCATCCTGGGTTTCGGCCAAGCACACCTCCCTCATACGAAGTACCCGCCGCCAGTGCTGGTCCACCTTATAGTGCTGTCTCGCCACGGGAACGCCGTCACGGAGCTGGTGGCCGGTTGGCAAGTTGGGCGGGCGACTTGTTCACCCCCCACAGAGGCGTGTTCAGGTACTGGAGGAGGGCCTGGGATGTCCTATCGCAGTCCAGGCTACCCCCGGGCCCAGTGTTATCCCTGAGGAGCCTCTGCCCTGCCATTGGACTGGGGGAAGTGGGCCGACGAGAGGCGCACCTCGACCCCCCATGACTTGAGGAAATCTTTCATCTCAAGGCTGGCAAGGTTGGTACCTCCATCCGTGGAGATCTGCTCAGGTGCCCCCCACCTCGTGAAGTAGGCCCGCAGACTGGCGATGATTTTTCCAGAGGTGGCCTCGTTGAGGAAGTGGGCGATCTCCAGCCAACCTGTCAGTCGGTCAGCATATGCTAGGTACGTGCGGCCCTGCAGGTGGAACAAATCGGCCACCACTTGTTGAAAGGGATAGTCTGGCGCTGGGGTCAGAACCAACGACTCCGGAGGCTGGGAAGGGGCGTGGGTCTCGCAAGCAGCACACCGGGACCGATGATACTGCAGGTCACCCTCCATGCCAGGCCAATAGACAGACTGTCGGGCCCGCCTGAGCATTGAGTCGAGGCCCTGGTGCCCCACATGCAGGTTAACGGCGACCCGGTGGCGGAGGGAGTCGGGGATGACAAGGCGCACACAGCCCTGGTCAAAGGTGTAGGTGACCAAACCCCTGACCACAGCCAACCTGTCCCTCACCGAAAAGTACGGGCGCAGACAGGCCACCTCCTGCGACTTGTGGGGGTGCCAGTCGCCCGCCAGCACCCTCGACACAAGAATCTGGTACACTGGGTCGTCCGCAGCCGCTTTGCACACTGTGTCTTCGTCCATAGTGATGCACCCATTCTGATCCAGTGCTGCGATTGTGACTGCACACACTGCAGCGCACAGGTCCTCCTCTTGGTCCAAGTCCTCCACATCAGGAGCCGCCCTGAGGGAGGGGAAGCGGGATAGGGCGTCAGCTGCACAGTTCCGCTTCCCTGGCAAGTATTTGACCGTGAATCGGTACTGCAGGGTCTTCTCCTTGAGCCTGAACAGGCGCGGATTCGCCACATCCGTGAGGGCTCTGTCCCCTAGCAAGCCAACTAAGGGGCGGTGGTCCATCACCAGAATGAGATTCGGGCAGCCAAGGAGGAACAGCCTGGCCTTGCGCAGCATAACCGGCCTCGGCCGTGCTCAGATGTCGGCTACCACACAGACCCAACCGCCACCCTCCTCTGCAGCAGAAGGGCGTCTCTGGAGAGGCACAGGCACAGTATTGTTGCAGGACGACGAAGCCGATGCCCTCCCTGCTCCAATCAGTGACAGCTGCCGTAGGCCTGGATTTGTCGTAGTACACCAAGCCGTCTCTGGCCAACTGACAGATGGTGTCCTGGGCCTGGCGAAACTTGAGCCGCAGCTGGTCGTCCCAATACACCTGCTTGCCCACTGGCTTCTTGAGGAGCTCACGGAAGGGCTCCATCACAGGTGCAGTGGCAAGGAAGGGAGCCAACTGGTTAACCAAGCCATGCCAGGACCTGATGTCAGTGATTGATGGCTGATCCGGCATGGGGAAGTCCTTGATGGCTGACAGACGTTAGGCAGTGGGCTGGTACAGGTCCCACCCCAGGAGGAAACCCACAAACTCAGCTTCTCTCCTGCAGAACAAGAACTTTTCTGGTTTCAGCGTGATACCTGTGCGAGCGCAGGTCTCCAGAAAATCGTAAGTGTGCCAGAACGCCCCCTTCACACTGGAGTCATAGAGGAGAGTGTCATCCACGCACTTGTACTTGCAGGGCACATCCTGAATAGCGTCGTCAAACCTCTTGGTGTAAGCATCTGACGCTGAGCAATGTCCCATGGGCGTCCTGTAGTATCGAAAACGGCCCCACGGCGTGATGAATGTGGTCAGACGTCTACTCTCCTCCTCCAACTCCACTTGATGAAATCCCCAAAAGGCGTCGGCGACGGTTTTGAACGAGTGCACTGGCACCCCAGACACCATGTCGAATGGTGCAGGTGTGTGGTGCGTCTCCCTCAGACAGCTTGCATTGAGGCGTTGGAAGTCCACAGTGCGCCTGGGTTGACCGTTTTTCTTGGCCACCACGACCATCCTGGCGCATCACTCCGTAGCCTCACCAGCAGGCACTGGCTGGATGACGCCTCTCCTGACGTCCTCCTCCAACTGGGCCTTCACCTCCGCTTCCCAGTGTTTCGGAACGGGAGCGGGTGTGTGACAGGCGTAGGGGGTCGTGTCGGGCGTCAGGTGGATACGGTGAGGGGGACCAGTCATGACTGGCAGTGGGGACCTGCTGGTGTTGAATGCGGTAGACGAAAAGTGCGTGAGTAGCCATGCCTCCATCCTGGCCACATTCTCCTCCAAAGGAGGCAAGGGTATCTCAACTGGCCTCGGTGGGAAACGGCTGCTCTCTGGTAAAGGGTTCGGAGGTAGATCGTCGGCAGTGTGCCGCTCCCCTCCATCGCTCACGGCAGCCACAGCACGTCTATGAAGCGGGAAGTCGACAGGCACCAAGTTGAGGCACTTGCAGGCCTCCAATGACAGATAGAGGGCCTTGGCTGTCTGCACGAAGTAGACCTCCTGGACGGTGGACCCCTCGTCCACACCGAGGCGGCAGGGGGCGGACCCCAGACACTTGAGCTGTTTGTTTGCCACGTCCCTTAGGCCATTATGGGCCCGAAGTTGCCCCGGACACAAAAGGATGTCCCGGAGCAGGGATGCGCCTGCCACACACACCATAGCACCCGTGTCAGCTACAGCCAGCACAGGGGTGGCGGGGGAATTGCCCCCGGCCTGGGACACGAACACTTGTAACCTGGGGTGGCGGGATAGCTGGGCTGTTGCCACTGTAACAGCGCCTGACACATCCACAGGAGCACTTAGGGCTGACTTACTCCTACAACACCTTTTGAAGTGACCATCCTTACAGCAATTGCGACAAGTAGCCCCACTTGCAGGGCAGTTACTGTTACCAGAGGCATGTGACATGCTGCAGTTGTACTGCGCACATCATTGTCATTCCTAAAAACCCCATTTAATTCATATTACGCTATATTACATTCAAATGCACCGCGCTTGTTGAACCTCAGAAAACGGGAAACATTGATAAAGGACAACTCACCTACTCAATGTTCCTAGACCATGTGTTGTATTGTACCCAGGTACAGTTATATCATATTATGTGTATGTATTCATAGCATTAAGGAGAACTCAGGGTATGCATAAGATCAATGTTAAAGTCCAGTTGAGCCGGACTAGTGTACTGTAAGACTAAGTGTGGATCAGGGTTTGAAGGTCATACTATTTACGTCTGTGAGCGTGTAGCGAACATAACTTCCACAGATATCATATGAAAATATATGAGAACCATGATCTGGAAAAAGGATAAATGTATCAGAACTATGTGAGGTGTTGGAAGTGATCCAGAAACTATACTTGAAAGGAAATATCTTGTATGCGTCGGTATGAACTTAATACACCTCGTATCCTCACGTGACATATACCCACGACAGGTACAGTGATCAGAGAATCTTATGTCTGTGTTCAACTAGTGTAATGTGTGAGAGGAGGATCCCTCATTACAGTTTTAAGTGAAGTTGATACACCCCCGCCATTAACATTCAGCCTTTGTTTCAAGGCGCGTCATGTACCCGCCTAGGATGCCACGTTGATATTATAACCCCATGAATTTACCCAAGAACTAGCAAACCAAGACCTTACCTTAGTGTGTAATTTAGGATTAAAATATGTGTTTATAAGGCATGAGTGACAATATACCGAAAAGTGTTCAGGTGAGAACCATAAGAAACTAAAGTGAAAATTAAGGATTGGAAACTGTAGGCCTACGTGATGAGGAGCGGCGGGGCAATGCCCTCAGTCTTCCTCGTTCTACCGTCACCTCAGGTCAGTGTCCTAGCGGGCTATATCCCGCCCTATAATTAAGGTTGATAAATAGAAGTTATTACAGTTTAAAGCTTTGCCGGATATATAAGTGTAATGGGAATGTGTTAAGGGGTGGGATAACCGCCG
>NW_024752583.1:0-24319 GCF_018991925.1 Homarus americanus
GATTCCACGGAGTCAGAGGAGCACCACGGAGGTCAGAGGAGCACCTGGGAGTGTCAGAGGTGTACCTGGGAGTGTCAGAGGTGTACCTGGGAGGTCTGAGGTGTACCTGGAGTGTCACAGGAGTACTAGTGAGTGTCAGAGGTGTACCTATGAGTGTCTGGAGGGTACCTGGAGGTCAGAGGTGTACCTGGGAGTGTCTGAGGTGTACCTGGGAGTGTCGGAGGAGTACCATGGAGTGTCAACGAGTGCCACGAAGTGTCAGAGGAGTACCTGGGAGGTCGGAGGTGCACCTGGGAGTGTCAGAGATGTACCTGGGAATGTCAGAGGTGTACCAGGGAGTGTCAGAGGTGTACCTAGGGAGTGTCTGAGGTGTACCTCAGAGTGTCTGAGTTGTACCTGAGAGTGTCGGAGGTGCACCTGGGAGTATCGGAGGTGCCTGGAGTGTCTGAGGTGTACCAAGCAGTATCAGCGGTGTACCTGGGAGGCCGTGGTGTACCTGGGAGGCCAGATGTATACCTGGGAGTATCAGATTGTTCTGGAGTGTCTGAGGTGTACCTGGGAGTGTCAGAAGTGTCCCTGAGAGTGCCGGAGGTGTACACGGAGTGTCGGAGGTGTACCTGGGAGTGTCAGGAGGTGTACCGGAGTGTCAGAGGTGTACCTGAGTGTCAGAGGTTTCTGGGAGTGCCAGAGGTGTACCTGGGAGTGTCAGAGGTGACCTGGAAGTGTCAGAGGTGTTCCTGGAGTGTCAGAGGTGTACCTGGGAGTGTCAAGGACCTGGAGTGTCAGGAGGTGTACCACAGAGTGTCAGAGGAGTACCTGGAGTGTCAGATGTCACCTGGGAGTGTCAGAGGTGTACCTGGGAGCGCCAGAGGTGTACCTGGGAGGTCACAGGTGCACCGGGAGTGTCAGAGGTGGGAACAGCTGGAGTGTCAGAGGTGTACCTGGGAGTGTCAGAGGTGTACCTGGGAGGCAGAGATGTACCTGGGAGTGTCAGAGGTGTACCAGGGAGTGTCAGAAGGTGTACCTAGGGAGTGAGGTGTACCTGAGAGTGTCTGAGTTGTACCTGAGAGTGTCAGAGGTGTACCTGGGAGTATCGGAGGTGTACCTGGAGTGTCTAGAGGTGTACCTGGCAGTATCAGCGGTGTACCTGGGAGTGTCAGTGGTGTACCTGGAGTGTCAGATGTATACCTGGGAGTGTCGAGTTGTTCCTGGGAGTGTCAGAGGTGTACCTGGGAGTGTCAGAAGTCACCTGAGTGCCAGAGGTGTCAATGGAGGTCAGAGGCAATCTGGGAGTGTAAGAGGTGCACCCAGGAGTGCCGGAGGTGTACCTGGGAGTGTCGGAGGTGTTCCGGGAGGTCGGAGGTGTACCTGGGAGTGTCAGAGGTACCTGGGAGGCCGAGGTGTACCTGGGAGTGTCAGGTGTACCTGGGAGTGTCGGAGGGTACCTAGGAGTGTCTGAGGTGTACCTGGGCGTGTCAGATGTACCAGGGAGTGTCAGTGGAGTACCTGGGAGTGTCATTGGTGTACCTGGGAGTGTCAGCAGTACCTGGCGCCAAAGGTGCACCTGGAGTGTCAGAGGTGTACTTGGGAGTGTCTGAGGTGTACCAGGGAGGGTCAGAGGTGTGCCTGGGAGTGTCAGAGGTGCACCTGGAGTCAGGGGTGCACCTGGAAGTGTCTGAGGTGAACCTGGGAGTGTCTGAGGTGTACGGGAGTGCCTGGTGTACCTGGGAGTGTCTGAGGTGTACCTGGGAGTGTCAGAGGAGTATCATAGACTGTCAGACGTGTACCTGGGAGTGTCTGAGGTGTACCTGGGAATGTCTGAGGTGTACCTGGCAGTGTCTGTGTACCTGGCAGAGCCAGAGGCAATGCAGTGCCAAGGAGTACCTGAGAGTCAGAGGTACCTGGAGGTCAGAAGTGTACCTGGAGGCCAGAGGTATACCGGAGTGTCAGAGGACCTGGAGGTCTAAGGTGACCTTGGAGTGTCAGAGGTGTACCCAGAGTGTCAGAGGTGTACCTGACTGTCAGAGGTGCACCTGGCAGGTCAGAGGTGCACATGAAGGGAGTGACAGAGGTGCACCTGGGAGTGTCTGATGTACATGGAGTGTCTGAGGTGTACCTGGAGTGTCAGAGACGTAACTTGAGACAGCGGAGCACCAGGAGAGTCACAGGAGTACCACAAGTGTCAGAGGAGTACCACGGAGTGTCAGAGGCCACCACAGAGAGTAAGAACCGGAGGCCATAGGTGCACCCTGGGAGCCAGCACCTGAGCAGGCACCTGAGGTCAGGATGTACCTGGAGTGTCTGAGGTGTACCTAGAGTGTCAGGGTACCTGGAGTTTCAAGGTGCACCTGAGTGTCTGAGGTGTACCTGTGAGTGTCAGAGGAGTACCCGGAGTGTAAAAGTACCCGGAGTGTCAGAGGAGTACCTAGAGTGTCAGAGGTGTACCCAGAGTGTCAGAGGTGTACCTGGATTGTCTGAGGTGTAATCTGGGAGGTCAGAGGTGTAAAATCTGGGAGTGTCAGTGGTGCACCTGGTAGTGTCTCGAGGTGTGCCTGGGAGAGACAGAGGTGTACCTGGGAAGCCAGAGGTACCTTAGGAGTGTCAGGATGCACCTGGAGTTTCAAGATGTACCTGAAGTGTCAGGAGGTGTACCTGGAGTGTTAGAGGTGTACCTGGAGTCTCAGAGGTGTACCCAGGATAACTGAGGTGTACCTGAGAGTGCCAGAGGTGCACCAGGCAATGTCAGAGAGCACCTACAGAGTCTCATGTGTACCTGGCAGTTACAGAGGTGTACCTGGCAGCCAGACGCACCTGGGAGTGCCTGAGGCACCTCGAGTGCCTGAGGTGTACCTGGGAGAGCCTGTGGAGTACCTGGGAGAGCCCAGGAGTACCTAGAGTGTCAGTAACCCAGAGTGTCTGAGGTGTACCTGGGAGTATCAGAGGTACATGAGAGTCTGATGTGTACCTGGCAGTGTCGGAGGAGTACCTGGAGTGTCAGACAGTACCACGGAGGCAGACACCTGGGAGCATCAGATTTGTAACTGGAGTCAGAGGCACCTGGGAGGCCAGAAGTGTACCTGAGACTGCCGGAGCTGTACACGGAGAGTCCGGAGGTGTACCTGGAGTGTCAGAGGAGCACCAGGAGGTCAGAGGTACCTATCAGTGCCGGAGGTGTACCTGGGAGTGTCAGAGGTGCACCTGACAAACCGGAGCCAGAGGTGCACCTGGGAGTGTCAGGGGGTACCTGGGAGTGTCGGAGGTGTACCTGGGAGTGTCTGAGGTGTACCAATGTGTCAGATGTACCTGGGAGTGTCAGGTGTACCTGGGAGAGTCAGAGGTGTACCTGGGAGTGTCTGAGGTGTACCTGGGAGGACAGGAGGTGTACCTGGGAGGTCGGAGGTGTACCGAAGTGTCAGGGCGTGCACCTGGGGAGTGTCGGAGGTGTACCTGGGGTGTCGGAGGTGTACCTGGGAGTGTCTGAGGTGTACCTGGGAGTGTCAGAGGTGTACCTGGGAGTAACGGAGGTGTACCTGGGAGTCAGAGGTGCACCTAGGAGTGTCAGAGGTGTACCTGAAAGTGTTAGAGGTGTACCTGGCAGTGTCTGGAGGTGTACCTGGCAGTGTCAGAGGTGTACCTGGGAGTGTCAGAGGTACCTGGGAGTGTCAGAGGTGTACCACGGAGTGTCAGAGTGTACCTGGGAGGCCAGAGGTGTACCTGGGAGTGTCAGAGGTACCTGGGAGTGCGAGAGGTGTACCTGGGAGTGTCAGAGAGTACCAGTGAGCGTCAGAGGTACCTGGGAGTGTCAGAGGTGTACCTGGGAGTGCTCAGAGGTGTACCTGGGAGTGTCTGAAGTGTACCTGGAGGTCGGAGGACCCATGGAGAGTCAGAAGAGTACCTCGGAGTGTCAGAGGAGTACCTGGGAGTGTCGAGGTGTACCTGGGAGGTCAGAGGTGTACCTGGGAGTCAGAGGCACCAGGGAGGTCAGAGGAGCACCTGGAGTGTCTGAGGTGTACCTGGGAGTGTCAGAGGTGTACCCGAGAGTGTCGGAGGTGTACCTGGGAGTATCGGAGGTGCACCCTGGGAGTATCCGAGGTGTACCTGGCAGTATCAGCGAGGTACCTGGGAGTGCACAGTGGTGTACCTGGGAGTGTCAGATGTGTACCTGGGAGTGTCAGAGAGTGACCTGGGAGTGTCTGAGGTGCACCTTGGAGTGTCTGAAGTGTACCTGGGAGTGTCTGAGGTGCACCGGAGTGTCGGAGGTGTACCTGGAAGGTCAGTGGTGTACCTGGAGGTCAGTGGTGTACCTGGGAGTGTTAGAGGAGTACCTGGGAGCGTCGGAGGTGTACCTGGGAGTGTCTGAGCCAGGCCTGGAGTGTCAAAGGTACCTGGGGTGGCTGGCTGGTGTTCCTGGGAGGTCAGAGGTGTACCTGAAGTGTTGGGATGTGTCCTGGAAGTGTCAGAGGTTTACCTGGGAGTGTCTGAGGTGTACCTGAGTGTGAAAGGTGTACCTGGAATGTCAGAGGAGCACCTGAGATCACTGAGGAGTACCTGGGAGAGTGTCAATGTGCAACTGGGAGTGTCTGAGTTGGTAACCTGGGAGGTCAAAGGTGTACCGGGGTGTCTCTGGTGTTCCGGGAGTGTCAGAGGTACCGAAGTGTCAGATGTGTCCTGAAGTGTCAGAGGTTTACCTGGGAGAGCCAGAGGTGCACCTGGGAGTGTCAGAGATGTACCTGGGAATGTCAGAGGTGTACCAGGGAGTGTCAGAGGTGTACCTCAGGAGTGTCTGAGGTGTACCTGAGAGTGTCTGAGTAGTACCTGAGAGTGTCGGAGGTGTACCTGGGAGCACCGGAGGTGTACCGGGAGTGTCTGAGGTGCACCTGGCTGCATCAGAGGTGTACCTGGGAGGCTGGGGTACCTGGGAGGTCAGGATGACCTGGGAGCATCAGATTTGTTCCTGGGAGTGTCTGAGGTGTACCTGAGCAAGTGCCGTCCTGAGAGTGCCGGAGGTGCACACGGAGGTCGGAGGTGTAGCTGGGAGTGTCAGAGGTACCTGGGAGGCCGGATGTACCTGGGAGTGTCGGAGGTGCCCTGGGAGTGTCGGAGGTGTACCTGGGAGGTCAGAGGTACCTGGGAGGTCAGAGGTGCACCTGGGAGTGTCAGGGTGTACCTGGGAGTGTCGGAGGTGTACCTGGGAGTGTCTGAGGTACCCATGGTCAGATGTACCAGGGAGGTCAGGAGCACCTGGGAGGCTGGTGTACCTGGGAGCGTCAGTGTACCTGGGAGGTCAAAGGTGTACCTGGGAGTGTCAGAGGTGGTACTTGGGAGTGTCTGAGGCAAACAGGGAGGTCAGGAGGTGTGCCTGGGAGGCCAGAGGTGTACCTGGTGGTCAGGGGTGCACCTGGAAGTGTCTGAGGTGTACCTGGGAGTGTCTGAGGCACTTGGGAGTGTCTGAGGTGTACCTGGGAGTGTCTGAGGTGTACCCAGAGAGTGTCAGAGGAGTGATCACAGACCGTCAGACGTACCTGGGAGTGTCTGAGGTGCACCTGGGAATGTCTGAGGCAGTACCTGGCAGTGTCTGTAGTGTACCTGGGAGTGTCAGGGGTGCACGGGAGGGTCAGTGTACCTGGGAGGGTCAGAGGTGTACCTGGGAGGTCAGAGGTGTACCTGGGAGCAACAAAGTTGTACCTGGTAGTGTCAGGTGGTGTACCTGGGAGGCGGAGAGGTGTACCTGGGAGTGTTCGAGGTGACCTGGGTGTGCAGAGGTGAACCTAGGAGGCCGGAGGTGTACCTGGGAGTGTCGGAGGTGTACCTGGGAGTGTCAGAGGTACCTGGGAGGTCAGGGGTGGACGTGGGAGTGACGGAGGTGTACCTGGGAGTAGCTTTAGTACCTGGGAGTGCCTGAGGTGCATGGGAGTGTTAGATGTGTACCAAGGAGTGTCAGTGGAGTTCCAGGAGAGTCAGTGGTGTACCTGGGAGTGCTCGGAGGAGCACCTGGGAGGCCGAGGTAACCTGGGAGTGCTCAGAGGTATCTGGGAGTGTCTGAGGTGCACCAGGAGTGTCAGGTGGAGTACCTGGGAGGTCAGGTGTACCTGGGAGGCCAGAGGCATACCTGGAGGAGGTGTACCTGGGAGGCCAGGGTGTACCTGGGAGAGTGTCTGAGGTGTACCTGGGAGTGTGAGAGGTGTACCTGGGAGTGCTCAGAGTGTACCTGGGAGGCCGAGGTACCTGGAATGTCTGAGGTGTACCACGGTGTGTCAGAGGAGTACCTGGGAGTATCGAGGTACCTAGGAGTGTAGTGAGGTGTACCTGGCACGGTCAGAGGTGTAACTGGCAGTGCCAGAGGAGTACCGGGAGAGTCAAGGTATCTGGGAGTGTCTGAGGTGTACCTTGGGAGGTCAAAGCTGCACCTGGGAGGTCACAGGCACCTGGGAGGCTCAGAGGTGCACCACAGGAGTGTCAGAGGAGTACCTGGAAGTGGCTGGGGGTGCACCTGGGAGGTCTGAGGCACCTGGGAGTGTCTGGGGGTACCTGGGAGTGTCTGAGGTGTACCTGGGAGGTCAGAGGAGCACCACGGAGTGTCAGGAGTACCACGGAGTGTCAGAGGAGTGCACAGGTGTACCTGGGAGCCAGAGGTGTACCTGGAGTGCCTGAGGTGCACCTGGGAGTGGCTGAGGTTGTACCTGGGAGGTCTGAGGTGTACCTGGAAGTGCAGAGAGGCACCAGGAGTGTCAGGTGTACCGGGAGTGTCTGAGGTGACCTGGGAGTGTCAGAGGTGCACCTGGGAGGCTGAGGTACCTGGGAGTGTCAGAGGTGTACCTAGGAGTGCCTGAGGTGTACCTGAGAGCAGTCTGAGGTGTACCTGGGAAGTGTCTCTCAGGCACTTGGGAGGTCAGGAGAGTACCACGGAGCACCAGAGGAGCAACATGAGGCCGGAGTGAGTACCGAGAGCACGAGGTACCTGGGAGGTCAGAGGTGTACCTGGGAGTGTCTGAGGTGAACTGGGAGTGTCAGTGTACCTGGGAGGCTCTGATGTACCTGGGAGGTTAGGAGGAGTAGCAGGGTGTGTCAGAGGTACCTGGGAGTGTCTGAGGTGTACCTGGGAGGCCAGAGGTGTACATGGGAGGTCACAGGTGTACCTGGGAGGTCAGAGGTACTTAGGAGTGCCTGAGGTGTACCTGAGAGAGTCTGAGGTGTAACTGGTAGTGTCTGAGGTGTACCTGGCAGTGTCTGGAGGTGTACCTGGCAATGTCAGAGGAGCACCTGGGAGTGTTCAGGAACTGGGAGGCTGAAGTGGGACCTGGGAGTGTCAGGAGGTATACTGGGAGTGCTGGGTGGTGTACCTGGGAGGTTCATACCTGGGAGGTCGGAGGTACTGGCAGCCAGAGGTATCTGGGAGTGTCAACCTGGGAGTGTTCGAGATGTACATGGGAGTGTCTGAGGTACCCAGGAGTGTCTGAGGTGCACGGGGAGGTCAGCAGAGTACCACAGAGTGTCAGAGGAGTACCACGGAGTGTCAGAGGAGTACCTGGGAGTGCCAGGAGGTGTACTTGGGAGGTCTGAGGTACCAGGAGGGTCAGAGGTGTGCCTGGGAGTGTCAGAGGTGTACCTTGGTGTGTCAGGGGTGCACCTGAAGTGTCTGAGGTGTACCTGGGAGTGTCTGAGGCACTTGGGAGTGTCTGAGGATGTACCTGGGATTGTCGAGGGCACGTGGGAGTGTCAGAGGTACCTGGGAGTGTCTGAGGTGTACCTGGGAGTGTCAGAGGTACCTGGCAGTGTCTGTGGTACCTGGGAGTGCCAGAGGTACTTGGGAGGGTCAGGGTGTACCTGGGAGGTCGAGGTACCTGGGAGTGTCAGAGGTGTACCTGGGAGTGTCAGGAGGTGTACCTGGCAGTGTCTGTGGTGTACCTGGGAGGTCAGGGGTGTACTTGGAGGTCAGGGGTGTACCTGGAGTGGTCAGAGGTGCACCTGGGAGGTCAGAGGTGCACCTGGGAGGTTGGGAGGTGTACCTGGTAGTGTCAGTGGTGTACCTGGGAGCACAGAGGTGTACCTGGGAGTGTTCAGGTGTACCTGGGAGTGCCAGGGTTTATGCGGGAGTGTCTGAGGTGTACCTGGGAGGTCAGAGGTGTACCTGGGAGTGTCAGGGGTGTACGTGGGAGTGTCTGAGGTGTACCTGGGAGTGTTGATGTACCTGGGAGTCTGAGGTGTACGCAGCAGCAGCTGAGAGATGCACCAGGAGTGTCAGAGGTGTACCTGGGAGTGTCAGAGGTGTACCTGGGAGTGTCTGAGGTGCACCTGGGAGTGTCAGAGGTGTTCCTGGGAGGTCGGGCACCTGGTAGTGTCTGGAGGTGCACCTGGGAGAGTCGGAGGTGCACCTGGGAGTGTCACAGGTACCTGGGAGTGTCAGAGGTGTACCTGGGGTGTCAGAGGTGTACCTGGGGTGTCAGAGGTGCACCCTGGGTGTCAGGCACGTGGGAGGTCACAGGTGTTCCCTGGGAGCAACGGAGGTACCTGGGAGGTCAGAGGTACCTAGGAGTGTCTGAGGTGTACCTGAGAGTGTTTGAGGTGTACCTGGCAGTGTCTGAGGTACCTGGCAGTGTCTGAGGTGTACCTGGCAGTGTCAGAGGTGCACCTGAGAGTCAGAGAGTCCCACGAGTGTCAGAGGAGTACCACGGAGTGTCAGAGGAGTACCTGGGAGTGTCAGAGGTGTACCTGGGAGTGTCTGAGGTGTACCTGGGTGTCACAGGAGTACTAGTGAGTGTCAGAGGTGTACCTATGAGTGTCTGAGGTACCTGGGAGGCGTCAGAGGGTGTACCTGGGAGAGTCTGATTGTACCTGGGAGGTCGGAGGAGTACCATGGAGTAAGTCAGACGAGTGCCACGGAGTGTCAGAGGAGTACCTGGGAGTGTCAGAGGTGTACCTGGGAGTGCAGAGATGTACCTGAGTGTCAGAGGTGTACCAGGAGTGTCAGAGGTGTACCTAGGAGTGTCTGAGGTGTACCTGGAGAGTGTCTGAGTTGTACCGAGAGAGTCGTGGAGGTACCTGGGAGCATCGGAGGTGTACCTGGGAGTGTCTGAGGTGTACCTGGCAGCATCAGCGGTGTACCTGGGAGTGTCAGTGGTGTACCTGGGAGTGTCAGATGTATACCTGGGAGTATCAGATTTGTTCCTGGGAGTGTCTGAGGTACCTGGGAGGTCAGAAGTGTCCCTGAGAGTGCCGGAGCTGAAACGGAGTGTCGGAGGTGTACCTGGGAGTGTCAGAGGTGTACCTGGGAGGCGGAGGTACCTGGGAGTGTCGGAGGTGTCTCTGGGAGGTCGGAGGTGTACCTGGGTGTCAGAGGTGTACCTGGGAGCACGAGGTGTACCTGGGAGTGTCAGGGGTGTACCTGGGATTGTCGGAGGTGTACCGGGAGTGTCTGAGGTGTACCTGGGTGTCAGATGTACCAGGGAGTGTCAGTGGAGCACCTGGGAGTGCTTGTGGTACCTGGGAGCGTCAGTAGTACCTGGGAGGTCAAAGTACCTGGGAGGTCAGAGGTACTTGGGAGGTCTGAGGTACCAGGGAGGGTCAGAGGTGCCTGGGAGTGTCAGAGGTGCACCTGGGCAGGGGTGTACTTGGGAGCAGTCTGAGGCACCTGGAAGTGTCTGAGGTAAACCTGGAGGTCAGAGGTGTACCTGGGAGGTCAGAGGTGTACCTAGGAGTGTCTGAGGTGCACGTGGGAGTAGAGATGTACCAAGGAGTGTCAGGAGTTCCAGGGACACGTGGTGTACCTGGGAGTGTCAGAGGAGCACCTGGGACAGAGGTGTACCTGGGAGTGTCAGAGGTGTATCTGGGAGTGTCTGAGGACAACCAGGAGTGTCAGGAGATACCTGGGAGTGTCAAAGGGGTACCTGGGAGTGTCAGAGGTATACCTGGGAGTGAGAGGTACCTGGGAGTGCCAGGGTGTACCTGGGAGGCCTGAGGTGCCTGGGAGTGTGAGAGGTGCACCTGGGAGTGCCAGTAGTGTACCTGGGAGTGTCAGAGGTGTACCTGGGAATGTCTGAGGTTACCACGGTGTGTCAGGCACCTGAGTATCGGAGGTGTACCTAGGAGTGTATGAGGTACCTCACACGGTCAGAGGTGTAACTGGCAGTGTCAGAGGAGTACCTGGGAGAGTCAAAGGTGTATCTGGAGTGTCTGAGGTGTACCTGGGAGTGTCAAAGCTGTACCTGGGAGGTCATTGGTACCTGGGAGTGTCAGAGGTAAACTAGAAGTGTCAGAGGTGTACCTGAAGTGTCAGGGGTGCACCTGGGAGTGTCTGAGGTGTACCTGGGAGTGTCTGGGTGTACCTGGGAGGTTTGAGGTGTACCTGGGAGTGTCAGAGAGTACCACGGAGTGTCAGGTGAGTACCACGGAATGTCAGAGGAGGCCAGGTACCTGGGAGTGTCAGAGGTGTACCTGGGAGTGTCTTGAGGTGTACCTGTGAGTGTCAAAGGTGTACCTGGGAGTGTCTGAGGTACCTGGAAGTGTCAGAGGAGTACCAGGGAGTGTCAGGGGTGTACCTGGGAGTGTCTGGAGGTGTACCTGGGAGGTCAGAGGTGTACCTGGGAGTGTCAGAGGTACCTGGGAGTGTCAGAGGTGTACCTAGGAGTGTCTAGGTGTACCTGAGAGTGTCTGAGGTGTGACCTGGGAGGTTCTCAGGTGTACGGAGGTCAGAGGAGCACCACGGAGCACCAGAGGAGTACCATGGAGGCTCAGAGGAGCACCTGGGAGTGCTAGGGAGGTACCTGGGAGTCAGAGGCCTGGGAGTGACTGAGGTGAACCTGGGAGCCAGAGGTGTACCTGGGAGTGTCTGGAGATGTACCTGGGAGTGACAGAGGAGTAGCAGCAGGCATGAGGTGCACCTGGGAGTGCCTGAGGTGAACCTGGGAGTGCCAGAGGTGCACATGGGAGTGTCACAGGTGTACCTGGGAGGTCAGAAAACAGGAGTGTCTGAGGTGTGACCTGAGAGCCTGAGGTAACTGGTAGTGTCTGGAGGTGTACCTGGCAGTGTTTGAGGTGTACCTGGCAAAGTCAGAGGAGCACCTGGGAGTGCCTGAGGTGTAACTGGGAGTGTAAGGACCTGGGAGTGTCAGGAGGCATACCTGGGGTCAGGTGGTGTACCTGGGAGTGTCTAAGGTACCGGGAGGCCGGAGGTGTACCTGGCAGTGTCAGAGGTGCATCTGGGAGTGCCAGGGGTGCACCTGGGAGTGTCTGAGATGTACATGGGAGTGCTCTGAGGTGTACCAGAGTGTCTGAGGCATGTGGGAGTGTCAGCAGAGTACCACAGAGTGTCAGAGAGGAGTCACCACGGAGTGTCAGGAGGAGTACCTGAGGAGGTCAAAGGTACCAGGGAGTGTCAGAGGTGTACCTAGGAGTGTCTGAGGTGTACCTGAGAGTGTCTGAGGTGTACCTGGGAGTGTCAGAGGTGTACCTGGGAGTGTCAGAGGTGTACCTGGTAGTGTCAGAGGTGTACCGAGGAGTGTCTGAGGTGCACTTGATAGTGTCTGAGATGTACCTGGCAGTGTCTGAGGTGTACCTGGCAGTGTCTGAGGTGTACCTGGCAGTGTCAAACGTGCACCTGGGAGTGTCTGAGGTGCACCTGGCGAGTGCCTGAGGTGTACCTGGGAGTGTCTGTGGTGTACCTGGGAGTGTCTGAGGTGTACCTGGGAGTGTCAGTGGTGTACCTGAGAGTATCGGAGGTGTACCTGGGAGTATCGGAGGTGTACCTGGGAGTGTCTGAGGTGTACCTGGCAGTGTCAGCGGTGTACCTGGGAGTGTCAGTGGTGTACCTGGGAGTGTCAGATGTATACCTGGGAGTATCCGAGGTGTTCCTGGGAGTGTCTGAGGTGTACCTGGGAGTGTCAGAAGTGTCCCTGAGAGTGCCGGAGGTGTACACGGAGTGTCGTGGAGGTACCTGGGAGTGTCAGAGGTGTACCTGGGAGGTCGGAGGTGTACCTGGGAGTGTCGGAGGTGTTCCTGGGAGTGTCGGACGTGTACCTGGGAGTGTCAGAGGTGTACCTGGGAGTGTCAGAGGTGTATCTGGGAGTGTCAGGGTTGTACTTGGGAGGATCGGAGGTGTACCTGGGAGTGTCTGAGGTGTACCTGGGCGTGTCAGATGTACCAGGGAGTGTCAGTGGAGTACCAGGGAGTGTCATTGGTGTACCTGGGAGCATCAGTGGTGTACCTGGGAGTGTCAAAGGTGTACCTGGGAGTGTCAGAGGTGTACTTGGGAGTGTCTGAGGTGTACCTGGGGGTGTCAGAGGTACCTTGGGGTGTCAGAGTGCACCTGGGGGCAGCCAGAGGTGTACCTGGGAGTGTCAGATGTGTACCTGGGAGTAACGGAGGTGTACCTGGGAGTGTCAGTGGTGTACCTAGGAGTGTCTGAGATGTACCTGAGAGTGTTTGAGGTGTACCTGGCAGTGTCTGAGGTGTACCTGGCAGTGTCTGAGGTGTACCTGGCAGTGTCAGAGGTGCACCTGGGAGTGTCTGAGGTGTACCTGGGAGTGTCAGAGGATTCCCACGGAGTGTCAGAGGAGTACCACGGAGTGTCAGAGGAGTACCTGGGAGTGTCAGAGGTGTACCTGGGAGGCGTCAGAGGTGTACCCAAACCCGTCTCTAAAAATTCTGGAGTGTCACAGGAGTACTAGTGAGTGTCAGAGGTGTACCTATGAGTGTCTGAGGTGTACCTGGGAGTGTCAGAGGTGTTCCTGGGAGTGTCTGATGTGTACCTGGGAGTGTCGGAGGAGTACCATGGAGTGTCAAACGAGTGCCACGAAGTGTCAGAGGAGTACCTGGGAGTGTCAGAGGTGTACCTGGGAGTGTCAGAGATGTACCTGGGAATGTCAGAGGTGTACCCGGGAGTGTCAGAGGTGTACCTAGGAGTGTCTGAGGTGTACCTGAGAGTGTCTGAGTTGTACCTGAGAGTGTCGGAGGTGTACCTGGGAGTATCGGAGGTGTACCTGGGAGTGTCTGAGGTGTACCTGGCAGTATCAGCGGTGTACCTGGGAGTGTCAGTTGTGTACCTGGGAGTGTCAGATGTATACCTGGGAGTATCAGATTTGTTCCTGGGAGTGGCTGAGGTGTACCTGGGAGTGTCAGAAGTGTCCCTGAGAGTGCCGGAGCTGTAAACGGGAGTGTCGGAGGTGTACCTGGGAGGTCAGAGGTGTACCTGGGAGTGTCGGAGGTGTACCTGGGAGTGTCGAAGGTGTTCCTGGGAGTGTCGGAGGTACCTGGGTGTCAGAGGTGTACCTGGGAGATCAGAGGTGTACCTGGGAGTGTCAGGTACCTGGATTGTCGGAGGTGCACCTGGAGTGCTTGAGGTACCTGCGTGTCAGATGTACCAGGAGGTCAGTGAGCACCTGAGGTTGGCTGTGTACCTGGGAGCGTCAGTAGGTACCTGGGAGTGTCAAGTGTACCTGGGAGTGTCAGAGGTGTACTGGGAGTGTCTGAGGTGTACCAGGAGGGTCAGAGGTGTGCCTGGGAGTGTCAGGAGGTGTACCTGGTGTGTCAGGCTTGGGAGTGTCTGAGGTGTACCTGGAAGTGTCTGAGGTGTACCTGGGAGGTCAGAGGTGTACCTGGGAGTGTCAGAGGTGTACCTAGGAGTGTCTGAGGTGTACCTGAGAGTGCTTGAGGTGTACCTGGCAGTGTCTGAGGTGTACCTGGCAGTGTCTGAGGTGTACCTGGCAGTCAGAGGAGTACCACGGAGTGTCAGAGGAGTACCACGGAGTGTCAGAGGAGTACCTGGGAGGCTGAGGAGGCCCTGGGAGGTTAGAGGTGTACCTGGGAGTGTCTGAGGTGTACCTGGGAGTGTCAGAGGTGTTCCTGGGAGGCTGGTGGTGTACCTGGTAGTGTCTGGAGGTGTACCTGGGAGAGTCGGAGGTGTACCTGGGAGTGTCAGCAGGTGTACCTGGGAGGTGTGAGGTACCTGGGGTGCCAGAGGTGTACCTGGGGTGTCAGAGGCATACCTGGGGGTGTCAGAGGTGTACCTGGGAGTGTCACAGGTACCTGAGAGTGCTTGAGGTGTACCTGGCAGTGCCCGGGAGGTACTGGCAGTGTCTGGAGGTGTACCTGGCAAACAGAGGTGCACCTGGGAGTGTCTGAGGTGTACCTGGGAGTGTCACAGGAGTCCCACAGAGTGTCAGAGGAGTACCACGGAGGTCAGAGGAGTACCTGGGAGGTCAGAGGTGTACCTGGGAGGTCAGAGGTGTACCTGGGAGTGTCACAGGAGTATTAGTGAGTGTCAGAGGCACTGTGAGTGTCTGAGGTGTACCCGGGAGGTGAGAGGTGTACCTGGGAGTGTCTGATGTGTACCTGGGAGCCGGAGGAGCCTCATGGAGTGTCAGACGAGTGCCACGGAGTGTCAGAGGAGTACCTGGGAGGCTGGGGTGTACCTGGGAGTGTCAGAGATGTACTGGAGCAAGTCAGAGGTGTACCAGGGAGTGTCAGAGGTGTACCTAGGAGTGTCTGAGGTGTACCTGAGAGGTCTGAGTTGTACCTGAGAGTGTCGGGGTGTACCTGGGAGCATCGGGAGGTGTACCTGGGAGTGTCTGAGGTGTACCTGGCAGTATCAGCGGTGTACCTGGGAGTGCCGGTGGTGTACCTGGGAGTGTCAGATGCATACCCTGGGAGTATCAGATTTGTTCCTGGAGCGTCTGGAGGTGTACCTGGGAGTGTCAGAAGTGTTCCTGGAGAGTGCTGGAGCTGCACACGGAGCAAGTCGGAGGTGTACCTGGGAGTGTCAGAGGCCCTGGAGTGTCGTGGAGGTGTACCTGGGAGTGTCGGAGGTAAGCCCCTGGGAGGCCTGGAGGTGTAACTAGGTGTGTGTCAGAGGTGTGCTGGGAGTGTCAGAGTACCTGGGAGTGTCAGGGGTGTACCTGGGAGGCCGGAGGTGTACCTGGGAGCAAGCCTGAGGTACCTGGGCGTAAGCCAGATGTACCAGGGAGCAGCTGGGTGAGTACCTGGGAGTGCTGGCCAGGGGCCTGGGAGCTGGGGTAGTACCTGGGAGCAAGCCAAAGTGTACCTGGGAGCACAGAGGTAATGGGAGTGTCTGAGGTACCAGGGAGGGTCAGAGGTGCCTGGGAGTGTCAGAGGCACCTGGTGTGTCAGGGGGTGTACTTGGGAAGGTCTGAGGTGCACCTGGAAGGTCTGAGTGTGTACTTGGGAGTGTCTGAGGTGTACCTGGGAGTGTCAGAGGTGTACCTGGGAGTGTCTGAGGTGTACCTGGGGAGTGTTAGAGGTGTACCTGAGTGTCAGAGGTACCTGGGAGGCCAGGGTGTACCTGGGCGTGTCTGGAGGTGTACCTGGGAGTGTCTGAGGTACCTGGGAGTGTCAGAGGTGTACCTGGGCGTCAGGGGTGTACCTGGGAGTGTCAGAGGTGTACCTGGGAGTGTCGGAGGTGTACCTGAGAGTATCGGGAGGTGCACTGGGAGCGTCTGGAGGTGTACCACAGTGTCACCTGCGTACCTGGGAGTGTCAGATGGACACTGTGAGTATCAGACGGCTACTGGGAGTGTTCGAGGTGTACCTGGGAGCAAGCCAGAAGTGTTCCTGAGAGTGGAGCCACACCTGGGAGCAAGTCGCGGAGGTGCACCTGGGAGGCCAGGAGGTGCACCTGGGGGAGTGTCGGAGGTGTGCACCTGGGAGCAAGTCGGAGGTGTTCCTGGGAGTGTTTTGAGGTGTACCTGGGAGTGTCTGAGTACCTGGGAAGTGTCAGAGGTGCAACCTGGGAGCATCAGACTAAACATTGGGAGTGTTTGGAGGTACCTGAGCACGGGAGGTGTACCTGGAGCGTTCGAGGTGTACCTGGTAGTGTCAGTGGTGTACCTGGGAGCAAGCCAGATGTATACCTGGGAGTATCAGGACGAGTTACTGCAGTGTCTGAGGTGTACCTGGGAGGTCAAGTGTTCCTGAGAGCGGACCTGTAATAACGGGAGTGTCGGAGGTGTACCTGGGAGCCAGGGTGTACCTGGGAGTGTCGGAGGTGTACCTGGGAGTGTCGGAGGTGTTCCTGGGAGTGTCGGAGGTGCACTGGGAGTGTCTGAAGTGCACCTGGGAGTGTGGGAAGTGTGCCTGGGAGTGTCTGAGGTGTACCTGGGAGTGTCTGAGGTGTACCTGGGAGTGTCAGAGGCATACCTGGGGAGGCCAGAGGTGTACCTGGGAGTGTTAGGGGGTGTACCTGGGAGTGTCTGAGGCACCTGGGGAGGTCAGAGGTGTACCTGGGAGTGTCAAGGGTGTACCTGGGAGGTCAGGAGGTGTA
Organism: Homarus americanus; assembly: GCF_018991925.1. Classification (NCBI taxonomy): domain Eukaryota; kingdom Metazoa; phylum Arthropoda; class Malacostraca; order Decapoda; family Nephropidae; genus Homarus; species Homarus americanus. The sequence continues at coordinate 16,271 of NW_024752583.1, forward strand.
CCTGGGAGGTTCGAGGTGGTGGGGAGTGTGAGGTGTACTCGGGGAGTGCTCCGAGGTGTACCCAGTGTCTGTGGTGCACCTGGGAGTGTCAGGGGTGTACTTTGGGAGGTCAGGTGCCTGGGAGGGTCAGGAGGTGTACCTGGGAGTGTCAGAGGTGTGCCTGGGAGGTCAGGAGGTGCACCTGGTAGGCTGGGGTGGGTGGCCTGGGATGTCAGGAGGTGGGAGTGTCTAAGGTGTACCTGGGAGGTCAGGGGTGTACCTGGGAGTGTCTGAGGTGTACCTGGGAGTGTCGGGGAAGTAACTGGGAGGTCAGAGGTATCTGGGAGTGTCAGAGGTGTACCTGGGAGTGTCAGGGGGTGTACCTGGGAGCCAGAGGGGCACCTGGGAGTGTCTGAGGTGTACCTGGAGGTTCGAGGTGTACCTGGGGAGGTCTGGAGGTGTACCTGGCAGTGTCTGTGTGTACCTGGGAGGCCAGGGGTGGATGGGAGTGGTCAGGGGTGTACCTGGGAGGGTCAGAGGCACCTGGGAGGCCAGAGGCACGGGAGTGTCAGGAGGTACTCAGTGGTTGGGGTGGTGTACCTGGGAGTGTCAGAGGTGTACCTGGGACTGTCTGAGGTGTACTCTGGGTGTGTCAGGAGGTGTACCTAGGGGTGTCGGAGGTGTACCTGAGAGTGTCGGAGGTACCTAGGAGTGTCAGAGGTGCACCTGGGAGGCCAGGGTGCACGTGGGAGTGACGGAGGTGTGTGGGAGGTTTGCTGTGTACCTGGGAGTGTCTGAGGCACGTGGCAGTGTTAGAGATGTACCAGGGAGGTCAGTGGAGTTCCAGGAGAGCCCATGTGTACCTGGGAGTGTCAGTGGTGTACCTGGGAGTGTTAGAGGTGTACCTGGGAGTGTCAGAGGTGTACCTGGCAGTGTCAGAGGCGCATTCTGGGAGGCCAGGCGTATCTGGGAGGCCTGAGATGTGTGGCGATGGGAGTGTCTGAGGAAACTTAGGAGTGTCTGAGGTGTACGGGAGGTTGAAGGAGTGTCACGGAGTGTCAGAGGAGTACCACGGAGTGTCAGAGAGTACCTTAAGGCTGGGAGGTGTACCTGGGAGGCTTGTAGAGGTGTACCTGGGAGGCCAGAGGTGTACCTGGGAGTGTCAGAGGTGTACCCAGGGAGCAAGTTCGAGGTAATTTGAGAGTGTTTGGAGGTGTACCTGGCAGTGTTCGAGGTGCCTCTGGCAGTGTCTGAGGTGTACCTGGCAGGTCAGAGGAGTACCACGGAGTGTCAGAGGAGTACCACGGAGTGTCAGGAGAACACCTGGGGAAGGGGTCAGGAGGTGTACCTGGGAGGCCAGGAGGTGCACCTGGGAGGTTCTGAGGTACCTGGGAGGTTGGGGAGGTGTTCCTGGGAGTGCTGTATGCACTGGTAGTGTCTGGAGGTGTACCTGGGAGAGTCGGAGGTGTACCTGGGAGTGTCAAGAGGTGTACCTGGGAGTGTTGAAGTGTACCTGGGGTGCTGGGGAGGTGTACCTTTGGGTGTCAGAGGTGTACTCTGGGGGTGTCAGGAGGTGTACCTGGGAGTGTCAGAGGTGTACCCAGGAGTAACGGAGGTGTGGCCTGGAGTGCTGGGGTGGTGTACCTAGGAGTGTCTGAGGTACTCTGAGAGGTTTGAGGTGTACCTGGCAGTGTCTGGAGGTGTACCCAGTGCTCTGAGGTGTACTTGGCAGTGTCAGAGTAAAACCTGGGAGTGGCGAGGTGTACCTGGAGTGTCAGAGGAGTCTCACGGGAGTGTCGAGAGTACCACGGAGTGTCAGAGGAGCACTCCTGGGAGGCCAGAGGTGTGCCTGGGAGCACCACAGGTACCTGGGACACAGGAGCACAGGAGTGTCAGAGGTGTACCTATGAGTGTCTGAGGTGTACCTGGGAGTGTCAGAGGTGTACCTGGAGCAAGTCTGATGGCGGGCCTGGGAGGCCGGAGGAGTACCATGGAGTGTCAGGACGAGTGCCACGAGTGTCAGAGGAGTACCTGGGAGGCCAGGAGGTACCGGGAGTGCCAGAGATGTACCTGGGAATGTCAGGTGTACCAGGAGTGCTGGGAGGTGTAATTTAGGAGTGTCTGAGGTGTACCTGAGAGTGTCTGAGTTGTGGCCCGAGAGTGTCGGGAGTTGTACCTGGGAGTATCGGAGGTGTACCTGGGAGTGCCTGAGGTGGCCTGGCAGTATCAGCGGTGTACCTGGGAGGTCAGGGTGGTGTACCTGGGAGTGTTGTGAGATGTATACCTGGGAGCATCAAAGATTTGTTCTGGGAGTGTCTGAGGTGTACCTGGGAGTGTCAGAAGGGAACTCCTGAGAGTGCCGGAGGTGCACACGGGAGTGTCGGAGGTGTAGCTGGAGGCCGTGCTGCAAAACGGGAGTGTCGGAGGTGTACCTGGGAGGTTTTGGAGGTGTTCCTGGGAATGTCGGAGGTGTAACTGGGAGGCCAGAGGTGGTACCTGGAGTGTAAGAGGTGCACCTGGGAGTGTCAGGTGTACCTGGGAGTGTCGGAGGTGCACCTGGGAGTGTCTGGAGGTACCTGGGCGTGTCAGATGTACCAGGGGAGTGTCAGTGAGCACCTGGGAGTGCGTCATTGGTGTACCCTTGGAGCGTCAGTAGTGTTCCTGGAGTGTCAAAGGTGTACCTGGGAGTGTCAGAGGTGTAATGGGAGTGTCTGAGGCACCAGGGAGGGTCAGAGGTGCCTGGGAGTGCCGAGGTACCTGCGTGGGGTTAGTGCACCTGGAAGTGTCTGAGGTGTACCTGGGTGCCCAGGTGTTCCTGGGAGTGCTCCGAGGTGCACCTGGGAGTGTCTGGAGGTACCTGGGAGCAAGTCAGAGGAGTATCACAGACTGTCAGGACGTGTACCTGGGAGGTCTGAGGTGTACCTGGGAATGTCTGAGGTGTACCTGGCAGTGTCTGTAGGGTACCTGGGAGGTCAGGGGTGTACTTGGGAGGGACAGGTGTACCTGGGAGGGTCAGAGGTGTACCTGGGAGCACAGAGGTGTACCTGGGAGTGTCAGAGGTGTACCTGGTAGTGCTGGGTGGTGTACCTGGAGTGTCAGAGGGGTACTCTGGGAGTGTCTGAGGTACCTGTGCTGGGAGGTATACCTAGAGTGTCGGAGGTACTCTGGGAGCAAGCCGGGAGGTGTACTCTGGGAGTGTCAGAGGTACCTGGGAGTGTCAGGGGTGTATGGGATGGGACGGAGGTACTTGGGAGTGTTTGATGTACCTGGGAGTAAGTTTGAGGTGTAATGTGGGAGGTTAGGAGATGTACCAAGGAGGTTGCGGAGTTCTAGGAGAAAGGTGGTGTAACGGGAGTAAGTCAGAGGAGCACCTGAGTGTCAGGAGGTGTACCTGGGAGGTCAGGAGGTATCTGGGAGTGTCTGAGGTACCAGGAGTGTCAGTGGAGCACCTGGGACTGTCAAAGGTGTACCTGGGAGATGCCGAGGTGTGGCCTGGGAGTGCTCAGAGGTGTACCTGGGAGTGCCAGGGGTACCTGGGAGTGCCAGGGGTGTACCTGGGAGTGTCTGAGGTGTACCTGGGAGTGTGAGAGGTGGTACCTGGGAGGCCAGTAGTGTACCCAGTGCCAGAGGTACCTGGGAATGTCTGAGGTGTACCACGGAGGTGCACCTGGAGTGTCAGAGGTACCTGGGAGGTCAGGGCAGGCCTCGGGATGTCAGAGGTGTACCTGAAGTGTCTGAGGTGTACCTGGCGGTCGAGATGCACCAAGGAGTGTCAGTGAGCACCTGGGAGTGTCATGGTGTACCTGGGAGCGTCAGAGGTGATCACCTGGGAGTGTCAAAGGTGTACCTGGGAGGTCAGGAGGTGTACTTGGGAGGACAGAGGTGTACCTGGGAGCATCGGAGGTGCACTGGGAGTGTCTGAGGTGTACCTGGAGTGTCATGGGCACCTGGGAGTGCTGGAGGTGCACCTGTCAGGGATGCTACCTGGGAGGTCAGAGGTGCACCTGGGAGGTTCGAGGTGTACCTGGGAGTGTCAGAAGTGCACCTGAGAGCAAGCCTGAGGTGTGCACGGGAGGTCTGGAGGTGGTACCTGGAGTGTCAGAGGTACCTGGAGTGTCAGAGGTGTACCTGGGAGGTCAGGGGTACCTGGGAGGTCGGAGGTGTACCTGGGAGTGTCGGAGGTGAACCTGAGTGTCGGAGGTGCACTGGGAGGTCAGAGGTGTACCTGGGAGTGTCAGAGGTGTACCTGGAGGCTGGGGTTGTACCTGGGAGTGTCGGAGGTTAACTGGGAGTGTCTAGGAGGTACCTGGGAGGTCGGGAGGTGTACCTGGGAGTGTCAGAGGTGTACCTGGGAGGTCTGAGGTACCTGGCAGGTCTGAGGTTACCCTTGGAGAGTGCCCTGAGGTGTACCTGGGAGTGTCAGAGGTGTACCTGGTAGTGTCAGAGGTGCACCTAGGAGCGTCTGAGGTGTACCTGAGAGTGTCTGGAGACAGGCCCGGCAGTGTCCGGAGGTGTACCGGCAGTGTCTGGAGGTGCACCCTGCAGTGTTCGAGGTGTGGCCTGGCAGTGCCAGACGTGCAACTGGGAGTGTTCAGGCACCTGGCGAGTGCCTGAGGTACCTGGGAGTGTCTGTGGTGGTGCCTGGGAGGTTCTGAGGTGCACATGGAGTGCACCTGAGAGTGTCGGAGGTGTACCTGGGAGTATCGGAGGTGTACCTGGGAGTGTCTGAGGTGCAACTCGGCAGTGTCAGCGGTGTACCTGGGGAGTGTCTGTGAAACCTGGGAGTGCCAGATGTATACCTGGGAGTATCAGAGGTGTACCTGGGAGTGCCTGAGGTGTACCTGGAGTGTCAGAGTGCCCTGAGAGCCGGTGGTGTGCATGGGAGTGTCGGAGGGACCTGGGAGTGTCAGAGGTACTGGGAGTGTCAGATGTACCTGGGAGTGTCAGGTGTACCTGGGAGTGTCGGAGGTGTACCTGGAGGCTTGAGGCCTGGGAGTAAGCCGGAGGTACCTGGGAGGTCAGACGGTACCTGGGAGGCCAGGGTTGTACCTGGGAGTGTCGGAGGTGCACCAAGTGTCTGAGGTAACTGGGCACAGATGTACCAAGGAGTGCCAGTGGAGTACCTGGGAGGCTCACAGGTACCTAAGGTGTTTGAAACTTGGGAGGTCAAAGTGTACTGGGAGCCAGAGGTGTACTTGGGAGTGCCTGAGGTACCTGGGAGTATCGGAGGTGCACCTGGGAGGATCCGAGGTGTACCTGGCAGTGTCATGGTGCGGGTACCTGGGAGGTTGGTGTACCTGGGAGTACAGATGCACTGGGAGCACGGTGATCCTGGAGAGTCTGAGGTGTACCTGGAGTGTCAGAAGTGTCCTGAGAGTGCCAGGAGGTGCACACGGGAGTGCCGGAGGTGTACTGGGAGCAGAGGTGTACCTGGAGTGTCAGAGGTGTACCTGGGAGGCCAGGGGTGTACCTGGGAGTGTCGGAGGTGTACCCTGGGAGTGTCGGAGGTGATCCTGAGGTCGGAGGCACCGGAGGTCAGAGTGTACCTGGGAGGCCAGAGGTGTACCTGGGAGGCCAGGGGTTGCACCTGGGAGCACGGAGGTGCACCTGGAGTGTCTGAGTGTACCTGGGCGTGTCAGATGGCACCAGGAGTCGTGAGTACCTGGGAGTGTCATTGGTGTACCTGGGAGCGTCAGTGTGGTGTCACCTGGGAGTGTCAAAGGTGCACCTGGGAGGTCAGAGGTTTACTTGGGAGTGTCTGAGGTGTACCAGGAGGGTCTGATGGTGCCTGGGAGTGCTGGGAGGTGTACCTGGGTGCAGGGGTGCACCTGGGAGGCCTGAGATGTACCTGCAGTGTTCAGTGCACCTGGCAGTCTCTGAGGTGCACCTAGGCAAGCCTGAGGTGTACTGGAAACACTGCAACAGGGAGTGTCTGAGGTGCACCTGACGGAGCCTGAGGTGAACCTGGGAGTGTCAGGGTGTACCTGGGAGTGTCTGAGGTACATGGGAGGTCAGTAGGTACCTGAGAGTGTCGGAGGTATCTGGGAGTATCGGAGGTGTACCTGGGAGTGTCTGAGGTGCACCTGGCAGGCCAGCGGTGTACCTGGGAGGTCAGTGGAAAACCTGGGAGTGTCAGATGGTTACCTGGGAGGCATCAAGGAGGTGTTCCTGGGAGTGTCTGAGGTGCACTGGGAGTGCCGGAAGTGTCCCTGAGAGCTGAGGACACGGAGTGCCGGAGGCCTGGGGGAGGCCAGAGGGGTACCTGGGAGGCAGAGGTGTACCTGGAGTGGTCAGGTGTACCTGGGAGCGCCTGGAGGCCTGGATGCCTGAGTATCCTGGGAGTGTCGGAGGTGTACCTGGAGAGTGTCAGAGGTACCTGGGAGTGTCAGGGTTGTACTTGGGAGTGTCTGAGGTGTACCAGGAGGTCAGATCTGTGCCTGGGAGTGCCTGGGAGGCACTGGGTGTCAGTGCACCTGGGAGTGTTTGAGGTGTACCTGGGAGTGTCTGAGGTGTACTTGAGATGTCTGAGGGTGTAACTGGGAGTGTCTGAGGTGTACCCCCGGAGTGTCAGAGGAGGCACCAAAGAGGTCAGAGGTGTACCTGAGAGTGTCTGAGGTGTACCTCAGTGTCTGGTACTTGGGAGTGTCAGGGTGTACTTCGGAGTGGTCAGGGGTGCACCTGGGAGGGCTCGGAGGTGGAGTGTCAGAGGTGTACCGAGTGTCAGAGGTGTACCCAGTGCAAGTGGGTGTACCTGGAGTGTCAGGAGGTGTACCCAGGAGTGTCTGAGTGTACCTGGGAGGCCACAGGTACTGGGAGTGTCAGAGAGGCACCTAGGGGTGTCAGAGGTGTACTCAGTGCAGAGGTGTACCTGGGGTGTCGAGGTGTACCTGGGAGAGTCAGAGGTACCTGGGAGTAACGGAGGTGTAACTGGGAGGTCAGAGGTGTACCAGGGAATGTCAGAAGGAGTACCTGGGAGGCTGGTGTACCGGGAGTGACAGCGGTGAAATGCAGTGTGAAGGTACCTGGGAGTGTCTGGAGGTGCACTCGGAGTGTCTGAGGTACCTGGGAGGTCTGGGGTGTACCTGGGAGTGTCACAGGAGTACTCAGTGAGGTCAGGAGGTGCACCTAAGAGTGTCTGCACTGGAGTGTCTGATGTACCTGGGAGGTCGGAGGAGTACCATGGAGTGTCAGACGAGTGCCACTGGAGTGTCAGAGGAGCACATGGGAGGTCAGAGGTGTACCTGGGAGTGTAGAGAGATGTACCTGGGAGTGTCTGAGGTGGTACCTGGGACTGCTGAGGAGGTACCTGGTGTCTGGAGGTGTACCTGGGAGGTCAGAAGAGCACCAGGGAGGCAGAGGCCCAAGAGTGTCTCGAGGTACCTGGGAGGTCAGATACCTGGGAGGCCAGAGGTACCTGGGAGTGTCAGAGGTACCTAGGAGTGTCTGAGGTGCACTTGAGAGTGTCTGAGATGTACCTGGCAGTGTCTGAGGTACCTGGCAGTGTCTGAGGTGTACCTGGCAGTGTCAGACGTGCACTGGAGTGTCTGAGGTGCACCTGGCGAGTGCCTGAGGTGTACCTGGAGTGTCTTGTACCTGGGAGGTTCGAGGTGTCCTGGGAGTGTCAGTGGTACCTGAGAGTGTCGGAGGTGTGCACCTGGGAGTACGGGAGGTACCTGGGAGTGTCTGAGGTGTACCTGGGAGGTCTGAGGTGCTTGGGAGTCTGAGGTGTACCCTGGGAGTGTCTGAGGGTACCTGGGAGGCCAGAGGAGCACAAAGAGTGTCAGAGGTGTACCTGAGAGTGTCTGAGTGTAACTGCAGTGTCTGTGGTGTACCTGGGAGTGTCAGGTATTGGGAGGGCAGGGGTGCCTGTAGGGGTCAGAGGTGTACCTGGGAGAGTCAGAGGTGTACCTGGGAGGCCAGAGGTGGCAGTGTCAGGTGGTGGCACGGGTGGGAGGTGTACCCAGGAGTGCCAGGGTGTACCTGGGAGGCAGCGGTGTACCTGGGAGTGCCTGGAGGTGTACCTGGGAGTGTCTGGAGGTGTACCTGGGAGTGTCTGGGGTGTACCTGGGA
>NW_024752584.1:0-11857 GCF_018991925.1 Homarus americanus
CACGGAGAAAAAATATGAAAATGTGTTTATTCCTATGATATTCTGTTTCTTATTTATGAACAAAATAAAAACTTCAGCTCTCAAGAAAGTTGTTTATAATAAATTACACAGGCTCTAGACGTTATTCGGGTTATTTAAAGAGAATTTTTATATATTTCTTGTATGCAAGGATAATCCATTTAATTAATGGTGTATAGATGTAGAATATATACTTACAGAGGTAAAGTATTCATTAAAAACCTTCGTATGTTTGGTCTCTGACATTTCACATTTAATTAATCTTTAAAGATAAATTAAATCATATTCTGAAGAAGGGAATTACGTTAAACTGAAGTTTTATCACTGAATTATTTTCATTTTACTACTGGCTGTTTCATATCCCCGACATAATATTCTTAATTAACTATTATATTAACCTGACACATTTTTCATTAACGTCTATTTTCATATATAACTTTATGGCTATTCCTAATTCTCTTCCACATAGATTTTCCTTTATCATGTGTAGAGAAATTTTCTGTAATATTATTGTGACGGACGAGTTCCTTATTTTCACTCTCATATACAAGTCGGGTACTAGACAATCTCCCTCCCCCCCCCACCCCATCCCCCCAACAGGGACTGAAGTATGTGACTGGAAAATTACCTGTATACCGTATAATGCTCTACCGTTCTGACCACACAGGGTTTTCTTCAGAAAGTAAATACAAGAGACGTACAGTAGCTAAAACAACTATCTGTGCAGGCGGGGGTTGAGATGCTCCAAAATTTTAGGTGTGATTAGTGAGAGCCTTCATATACCAAAATTTATCGTCCATGGTCTCATATTGTTTCCCACACAGTATGCACAGATAGTTGTTTTAGCTACTGTACGTACATACATCCCAAGTGACAGGGTGAATAATGTTGAGTGGAAGGACAACACATGGATGGCAGGTAGAAGTAGATACTGTGGCTTAACACAGCTTGTCTGCCTGATTGTTATAGGATTGTAATAACAGACCAACAGCATCATGGCCGACGCTACAAGACCCACAGTGCCGCAGCTCGAACCCTGAACCTCGGTGTGTGGGTGTGTGTGTATGCGTCACTATACAGACAAAAGCACATACAGTACTAACACACAAATACATCTGCATATTCTCAAATCACTCGTAAACACACATACACAGAAATATACAAAAACTGTACAACAACAAAATTCTCAGACACACGCAAGATCACACATACTCACACAAAACACACAACAACTAATATAAAGACACACAGACACAAACTCACACACAAGAATAAACACTCAGATATAAACACACTCGTTCCGGAACCTATGATTGCTCTTCCAAGGGCAAAAAAAAAATAAATAAATAAATAAATAAATAAATAAAAATTAAAATAAAAATAAAAATAAATAGGACTTCCTTAATTTCTCCTTTTTAATATGCAGCTAGTAAAAATATAAGAGTTAAAGAGCCTTAATAAGTTCCTCTCCCTGTTGCCACCACCATCACCCCACTCTCATAGTTTTCATTCATTTAACACCATGGATCGATATCATTGGTCACTTTTATCTCTGCGTTTAGGAATATTCATATCCACTGTTTCATTATTATTTTTATTCCATTTTTATCGTCACCTTTTCCGTATATCTTCATTTCAGTTCCTCATCACAAGTTGTAATGACTCTCCTCACTTTAGTTATCACCTCGACTCTTTAGCGTGTAATAATATAAACAATCAAACTAAAGCAGTCTGACCGTGAGAGCTGTGCTGCAATTATGTTCAAGTCGATTATACAGTTCTGGTGCAGGAGTTAGCAACGGTGCTGGTGATGATGACACAAGTTTCAGAGGATTTACAAACACAGCAAACTGAATATGAATGTCATCAAGAGCAGCTGTGTAACAATTATGAAGTGATCGCAGAGGTAAATTCTGCAGCTATGTCGAGGATACAGATGGAGTAGACAACGAATATAAGATATTTGAGAGTGTTAATTATCAGACTATATAATATTGGTGCACCAGAGAAAGTAATTAGATGAGGGTGTTTACGATTGGTTAATTACAGTAGGGAGGGATGATGACCTCACCTCTCTGGACGCCTTGTCGTGTTGGAGCAGGATTGACTGTCATGTACCTGACCAGACTACCTTACTGCGTGTCGTCAATGCTAGCTCCGCAGCATATGTTTCGACCTGTATATAAAACCCTCCCTCTACCACTCAGAGACACAAATAAAATAGTAGGTATAAAATAGCATATGTAAGTTAATATATTGTTTTTCGGCATCCCTCGCCCTAGATAAAAGAAAAGAAAGGAAACATAGTAATATATTGGCAGCATGGTTGTTCCTTGCTCAAACTATTATATAACCAATCAGGGGGAAGAAGAAGGGGCGTGAGGAGCTAAATTGCCCCTTCGTCTCGTTGTCAATTATGGTTAACGACGTCTAGCCGTTACCTTATTAAAGGAATCTCCGGCATCCAAAAAGGCCACTATCATGATGGGAACGCTCTCAACCTGGTCGCTGATTGGGTGATCTTGTTAACACGGTGGGGGTGGCGACCAATCACCATTCAGAATCAGAGGATCCACCTTAGGCTGACAGTTTCTGGTTTAGGAGGAAGAAGATTGGGAAGCTGGTGAAAGGAGAGGGGAAGGGAGGAGAAAGAGTGGGGAAATAGAACAGATTTATGGTTCCAAGAATTAAGAACTAGATAATTCGAGGGATTTTGGTGGAGAGGCGTTCTTCCAGTTGTCAGAATAGTGAAGGTCTTTTGGAGGTTCCAGGAGTCTGAGAGTGGCAGAGTACGGGTCGTAGTGTTTTCTCCCACCAGTGTGAATGTTCCAAACACTACGGTTAACTTTGGAATCCACGTTGCCGATAGTACAAGACATCCTCAGTTTCACTAGGCACTGCGAGTTCATGCTGGAGGTATTGACAGTCACTAACAAGAATACTTGACGTCTAACTTCTCATGGTAACAATATTAGTTCTTTTGTCCTACTGTTTACATGTTGTAGTGTGGTGATAGTGTCATGTTGTAGTGTGGTGATAGTGTCATGTTGTAGTGTGGTGATAGTGTCATGTTGTAGTGTGGTAATAGTGTCATGTTGTAGTGTGGTGATAGTGTCATGTTGTAGTGTGGTAATAGTGTCATGTTGTAGTGTGGTGATAGTGTCATGTTGTAGTGTGGTGATAGTGTCATGTTGTAGTGTGGTAATAGTGTCATGTTGTAGTGTGGTAATAGTGTCATGTTGTAGTGTGGTGATAGTGTCATGTTGTAGTGTGGTGATAGTGTCATGTTGTAGTGTGGTAATAGTGTCATGTTGTAGTGTGGTAATAGTGTCATGTTGTAGTGTGGTAATAGTGTCATGTTGTAGTGTGGTGATAGTGTCATGTTGTAGTGTGGTGATAGTGTCATGTTGTAGTGTGGTGATAGTGTCATGTTGTAGTGTGGTGATAGTGTCATGTTGTAGTGTGGTGATAGTGTCATGTTGTAGTGTGGTGGCCAATTTTTTTTAACTCAACACCGGTATTCACTCTGATGTATGGTGTATATAATATTTGGTGATGGCTCAAGTGTTCTGTTGCCACAGCGAGGTTGAAACTACCAGACCCGTCCACCCGAGTCCCCGCTTGTGTCATATCAGATTTTTGTTGTTAGTTTTAATTTACACGGTGCCAAGTTTTTGTGAAGTTCATTAAAATACATGAGAAATACGAAGCTCTGGCAAATGTGAATTTTGTATAAATTACATACTAACAAAAGCATTGCTGTCTAGGTCAGTTTGGAATTTGATGCCAACAATGATTAATAAACAGGGGCTCAACAATACACGTAATTGAATATTGGACATAACACTTAAGTACGTATAGAGCGTTTACAAACAGGCTTTACTGGGAGACACAAGCTGGGTCAATGACCTGTGCCTGGGTGGGCTAATGCCCGTAAAAAAACAAACAATAACACTATTGCGAGTACTACACCACAGTTGTCACCACACACCAATGTGTACCACACCATAATGAGCATCACACCATAGTCAACACTACACCATAGTGAGCACCACACTTTAGTGAGTACCACACCATAGTCAGTACCACACCGTAGTGAGCACCACAATATAGTGAACATTCCACCGTAGTAAACGCTACAAGGCTACAAGACAGCCTCTCCTTCACCAGGGCGGTTACCTCAGTATAGTAGATGTCCACAAACGAAAAGTTGACAAAAAATTTATTGGCAGGAAATTGATTCTGAATTCGATTTGCACACATGAATCTCTAATGACCCTTGAACAAAATTTCTGAACTGCCGGAGCCGATCTATAAGCTTGACTGGACAATTTGTTTGCATCATTGAGTTAGCAAAATAGGAAAACATATTACCTTCAGATATTGTCCCATATCCTGTTTTGATCTTGCCTTTTGTATGCTAATTTTATTCATCCTTTTTCTCAACGGTGATATCAAAGTGAAATAATCTCCGTGAAGCAGAAAGTTATATCTGTCAATTCAGTGGTCGAAAATGCCATCTACACCCTTAATGGAGGTAAGACTTAATCACATAACCATTTTAACTGCGTCTTTACTCAAGCTCTGACAACTCGATCAACATCATTACCATCTTCGCTGCCACCACCATCATAACCAGTTCAGCCACCACCACTATCATCATCACTACACCTCTTCCACACCTTCACCACCACCATCACCACACCTCCACCATCATCACTACACCTCTTCCACACCTTCACCACCACTATCACCACACGTCCACCATCATCACTACACCTCTTCCACACCTTCACCACCACCATCACCACACGTCCACCATCATCACTACACCTCTTCCACACCTTCACCACCACCATCACCACACCTCCACCATCATCACTACACCTCTTCCACACCTTCACCACCACCATCACCACACGTCCACCATCATCACTACACCTCTTCCACACTTTCACCACCACCATCACCACACCTCCACCATCATCACTACACCTCTTCCACACCTTCACCACCACCATCACCACACCTCCACCATCATCACTACACCTCTTCCACACCTTCACCACCACCACCACCACCACCATCACCACACGTCCACCATCATCACTACACCTCTTCCACACCTTCACCACCACTATCACCACACCTCTGATAACATGACTACTTCACACCAATACCTTTCCCATTTTTAGAATTACCATCACAGTTTCACCATGGCTCTCACACTACCTGTCTCCTTATTCATCTTCAATATATTTAATTAATTTTTCCCACTTTACACTTTACACCTTATATACAGCATGAACGTAATTTAGATAAGATAATGAGCTATACTACTACTACTGAGACTACTAAATTAGGAGGGCCATGGTCATATATAATGTGTTGGACGCAAGTTAGAATGAAAACAAAAACACAAATTACGTACCTAATTTGTATATTTTGACACCAAAAGGGTCGTAGCTTCTCTTCAAATGGAGTACCTACCTCAGCACTAGTTTTTAATTAAAATCAGTCCAACGTTGACTGAGTTATCGTAGTAACAATCTTAGAACACACACACACACACACACACACACACAGAGTTATGGTCGTCAATATATGATAAAAAACGTTTTCCTTCTCATGGACATATCGAATTATTCATTAATTAGTTATATTTTTCAGAAACTTTATAAAGACACTAAACGATGTCCTGAAAATGACTCATTAGTTCGTTCCTCTTAATTCTCCTTCAATTATTAAACAATTGTAATTTGAGGCACAGCGTCTTGGGGCGATAATGGCGTTCATCAACTTCCTAATTGTTTTGTGAAAGAGATCAACCCAGGGGTGATGCGGTGTGTTTACCACCACCAGCAGGAAGTGTTGCCTTGTGGTGTGGTGACCGCCGGAGACAGACAGACAGAGAAATACATATATACATATATATATATATATATTTTTTTTTTACATAGTTTTTATGAAGATATTATGGTGCTTGTTAAAGAATTTAAAAAAGTAAATGGAATTGACTCAAAACAAAGACTTTTCATATTACTGACTTAAAGAATCTTATGAAATAAGGTAGTGAGGGAGAGATAAAGTGTGTCAGGGAACATTTCAAGTGGCCCCGGCTATTTACTATAAGAGAATGTATATGACAAAAATATTGACATTTAATTTGTATACAGGGAGGGAGATTACATGATTACATATAATAACATCTTCATAATAAACTAGAGTGATTTGTGGTTAGATGTTCCGTACGGTATATATATATATATATATATATATATATATATATATATATATATATATATATATATATATATATATATATATATATATATATATATATATATATATATATATATATATATGTTGTCTTTCTAAGGAAAGAAAAACACGAAGTTTCACAAGCTGCTCATTAGCAATTCCACATCTTCAGGGGTGAGTACAGACTAGTCTGCTTAATCACCTAGTTGTCAATTGCAACACTATTTCTGATTATACCTAAATCACGTACACCTACAGTGATTTACTTGCATATATATATATATATATATATATATATATATATATATATATATATATATATATATATATATATATATATATATATATATATATATATATATATATATATATATATATATGCAAGTTCCTAATTCACCAAAGGGTAGCTCCGCGATTGACAAAGGCACCCTAAAGTGCTCTCATTTACTGACAAGTGCACAAGGGCTACTACTGTACACGTAACTGTACAAGGGCTACTGTACAAAGAGAGAATCCTCCACTCCGTGACCATTCACTTACGCGGTACTTTAAGAATTCAGTAATTCTCTAGAAATAATATCTTGATCATTACTAATATTTTGTTTAAGTAGTCATTATTATATTTGCCATATTATTATTATTATTTGCAATAGCTTTGTGTTTTACGTATTCAGGTATTGTGAATTATCATGTATTCATTGAGCTGTGTGGCTGCCTCTACACAGCTGACCGATGGTGACCAGAGAACACGGCCAGTGGCGGGGAATAAACCTGAACTCATGTACTTCAGCAGGGGTTTTGTTCATAACAGTCCACCCTGTTGAACCATATTCTCACTATGCTTTCACAATTTCTGTAGTTTTGGTAAAACAATTTAACATCGCACGGTAAAATTTATTTCTAGTTTGAAATACACCGCTTTTTTCTCCTATTTGTATGCGTGTCTGTAAAAATCAATATATTGCTGAAGGGACACATAAACATTTACGCACTAACGTTTTATACAGAGAGCTGACATCTGTAGGGAGTCGAGGGCGACGACTAAGAGGAGCTTACTAACGGTGTTGGCGGCCACCAGGTTTGCTCTTCGTCATGCTGTACTCGTGCTTCTGGCTCCAAGTGCCTCCGGTGTAGTTTTGCACCAGAGTGATATCGTAATTTTTCTTCTGCTTTCGTTGAGGTCGACACCTGTAGTTGGAGAAGTACTGACAGTTTTGTTAAATTTGATGTTTTTTCTCAGAATTATTGAACAAAATAATATATGTAGAATAAGTCTTTCCATCATGACAGAATCACTAGCAGTGAGCCTAAGTCTTACAGCTAAAGAAATCACTGGAGGCTAGATTGACCATGTTAGTGAATTTCAAAGTTGCTATTAAATCGCTTTTAAGTATTTGTTAGAAAGTAGTTTCAAGTTAACAGAGACACTTTAGCTAACTACCCCTTGTTAATAATAACCGTGACAGGCCTCATTAATATACCCCACAGAGCTTCTACCTCTCACTGACTGATCAATGAACCACGCCCGTAAAAGGTCACAGACAAACAGAACTTAAATGTTAGGATTAAGGACAAAATCCAAATGTTCTCCATACAGTAGGACTCAATGTTCAGCTGGCGCCTACTGTACAATACCTGCGTCTATGTTACATTAAAACTCTTAGTCTTTCATTCTTCAACACTCCGTCTCTCTCTCTCATATACGTTCCCCACATCCTCAAGTTTTTCATTTACTCTCAATTTTCGAATTCCACAACTTTCTCTCTCAAAAAAGAAATGATAAATAAGATTAATAGATAAAGAATAATAATATTATCCTTTATTTACTCTCTTATCCTCTCAGTCTCATTTTGTTGTTAATTTTTTACGGAGAATGTAAGAGGAGACGCCCGTGACAGGAGTCGCCCGTGACAGGAGTCGCCCGTGACAGGAGTCGCCCGTGACAGGAGTCGCCCGTGACAGGAGACGCCCGTGACAGGAGACGCCCGTGACAGGAGTCGCCCGTGACAGGAGTCGCCCGTGACAGCAGCGATATACAAAGTGACACTGGCGACAATGTGCCCTGGGCTCGTGCAGTGTTTGGCTGACACCGTGTCGGGGAGAATATTAATTTGCGGATGTTAGCTGAAGGTGCCTGTATACTGTGCATTAGAAGAGCTGGCGCTTATGTGTAACAGGGAAGACGTGTTATAGCGTCGCTCGCTGGGAGGAATGAGAGAGAGAGAGAGAGAGAGTCGTTTATATGTTGTTTTAGCAGTGCGTTGATGGCATACGATTAAGCAATCAAGTAGAGCGTGTCCGAGTTGAAATAGGCGAGAGTGATAGTGTGAACTGCATTAGAGAATTGACCATTATACTGGGTGGTAGAATACGGAAGTGGAGGAAACTGAATGACTGACTCGGAGTGAGGGACTTGAGGGGTGAGATGGATTATGTGGTAGAGGTTTAAATAAGATTCAGATAGAAATCTTTAATGTCAGAGAAGTGAGGGAATATAAACCTTAAGTTACAATGTGAATAGTTGAGAGAAACTAGAAGTAGGAACAAATGTAGTGACTTCAGTATTTTCTTTTTCTTGTGAGTGAAGTAAGTTTAAAGATGATAACTAATACGTTGAATACCACGTTTCAGTAGTCTTTGATTTATAATGTGGAGCTAATATACAATAAATATGTTGTTGAAGACATTAAATGTTACCGAGCTATTGGTTTCCAGGTGATGGCAGTGATACCAGAGTTGAAATTGGAAGTAGTCTGCTGGGAGGCCGTCCGTAAGATTGTTATTATGATTGGTGTCGTCTTTACAAGTTCCGGTTATTGACAGGTTATTCATATGTAAAGGAAAAGGGAGGGAGCAAGAACAAGGCCTTGAGGCATGACTGTACAGAGGAACTGTGGGTAGACGAAGTGAACAATTTTATATTGGAAAAATTCGAGTGGCGAAATTCAGGAAATTTGGCAAAAAATACCCTGATACTAACACTTACCAAAGGGTTCGAAGACGTCTGGGATAACAGGAAAAGGTTATTGCTAGTTGAAACAATCTGAAAAACAAAACATACATTTGCAGCAGAACTGTCAAAAAATCGATATTCACCCAGTTGTTAAAGGTACCGACTTTAGGGGTTGGGGTGGTGTGTACAGGGGCAACTTTCTGAGAACTGGTGAAAGTAATTGTAGACATTGGAAGTCTGACAGGTGTTTATCACAAGGGGAGACTTAATCCTACGCCGCACCACAAAAAAGTTTTAGATGTTTCTAACTGGACAATAACGACGGAAAATACTGTTAATCGAACTCGTATGGGATGACATCATGATATATCCTCTTGCCAAGTTTGCTTAAAGGTCATTAATGTTTGTTTGAGTTATTATATTCACAAAATCGGACACATGCATACTCAGATGGGCACAAATTAGTTGCTAAATTGGTTTGATTGAGTTCCTAAAAGCACCTTTGTCAGGACCACAGGCGGAAATTGTGACATATCAGAGTCAACGAGATGTGTTTTTCTTAAGGACTTAGTCGTGTGATGAGATCAGGACAAGGAAGAGCCAGACTGATGTGATTAAAATAAATGCGTTTAAGAGATTTTATCAAGGAGCAAAGACATTCATTATTCCCGTGTTAGGCTATCTGGTTCATATTCATTCAAGGAATAAAGTTTTTTTTATCTGTGCAGTTATCAATTGCTGTACTGTACATACTAGTTAGTGCCTATAGTATTGTATTGTGTTTGTAATTTCTTTCCTTGACTTCTCTTAAACTGTTTGTGTGCCTAGAAAGATACCATTGAATTGCCATCGTTAATATTAACTGAATAAACTGCAAACTTCCTACTAAAAACCTCGTGTTGATAAAACATATGATCAATTACAAGACAACCTTGTAATCCTTTTATTTTTTTTAGACTGGCGGTGTTGGGGTAACATCCACTATATTTAATATATCATTATAAATCATTTCTTCAATATTGATTTTAACTCCAATATTGGAAAATCGGGGTCATAATTCACTGAGGGGTTTATCTACACAAGCGGAAAGGAGGTATGTAACCCTGTGGGGCTCCCAGAGTTTAATCCAACAGTACTTGTGAACTAAGTCTTCTCCTGGGCGATAGTTTGTGTACATTATGTGGACAGAAAGTGTTTGTGCCCGTACACAGTTAATTATGACCAGCTGAGCATACCAGTACTATGCAACTTTAGTATACACTATAAGTTGTTGTCTGCGGTGAAGAGGTTTAGAAAACAAACATACACAAACGCACAGTACAGTACATGTCTTCCCACTAACTACCTCCCACAGCTCGCTGGCCAGAGTCACACACACTCCTCCCTCCGAGGTCCCAACGATTACTGGATCAGGTCAGGTGAGACACACTTTGACATCTAACACTGAAATGAATCCAATTTCTCTTTTACTGAACCCTTCATGGTGAAATCTTGGCTTAGGGCTTGACACCTGAGTTCAAGGTTCTAGTCCAGAAGTGTTGCAGCATTAACCGTACTTGAACACAGTTAATACAAGTATCTATACATCATTTATTTCCTCGATATATTTCAATACATATAACGTTTGTCTTTATTATATCCACATATTCATTCATAATTTCTGAGAGAATATTTTCTTTATTTCTCCAATCTTTCTCTCTCTATTTTTATTCTGGCACTTCTATATCCGTGTACCATCAATCTTTATTCCTCTCTCTGTTAGTGACATCAAGTTCTCTGAGCTGCTGCACAAACTCGGGGTCGAGGCCAACTTTAATACATTTTTTCCCTCTTGTATGTAGTGCAGTAGGTCGGTTAATTAAACTTGCACCGTGATCGACTGTGGGTTTTTCTTATCAATTTACGGTGGCAGGATAATATTGACGGTCAGAATCCCCGGTTCCCACTGAACACTCCACTATAACCCTGGTAATTCTATCTCACTGGTGTGGTGGCTTATGTGAGGGTCGGTGCTAGCTTAACATGTCTGGCCAGTGTGGTGGCTTATGTGAAAAGTCGTGCTTGGCTTAGTGTGGTGGCTTATGTGAGAAGTCGTGCTTGGCTTAGTGTGGTGGCTTATGTGAGAGGTCGTGCTTGGCTTAGTGTGTCTGTCTGTTGTGTAGTGGCTTATCTGAGGGGTTGTGGCTGGCTTAGCGTGTCTGGTTATAGTGTGGTACTTTTCCAAAATTCTGATTATTTATTTGATATATTTTTAAATTGGCCAACTATATGTAGAATTTTATGCCGATTTCAAATATGTTGTTTTTTCCTGAAATGGACGGCTCAAAAGATACACGCATAATTACGTAGTTCAATTGCACGCATTTATATTGTACTATCTCAATATAAATAATACGCTAATAGTCGCGCTGTAAATAATAAAAATCTTGAAGTATTTCTGCTATAACGCGAATGTGGTTTATATTGCTGGGATTCTTAGTAACAACATAATTTATATATATATATATATATATATATATATATATATATATATATATATATATATATATATATATATATATATATATATATATATATATATATATATATATATATATATATATATATATATATATCATACTTAAA
>NW_024752585.1:0-11353 GCF_018991925.1 Homarus americanus
GCTCACCTTGTCCTGGTGGTAGAGGAAGCCTTGGTATCACCCGTTGTGTCTTGGACCATGGACCATCCTACCTGAAACAACAATCATCACTCAGGCAACAGCTCTGCTTTTATTACTCTAATTATATACAACTTTATTTTATAAACACTAACACAAGAGATGGTCGATACGGCCATCTCTCAAGGATCAGTACAGCTCCTTGATATAAATTTCCACAGCAAAGTACAAGTCATAATGGCCACATAAACTCACTCACTCACAAACCTACATTAACAATTTCCCGGTGAGGAAGGTGCAGGGAGTGAGGTGAGGGAGGGAGGTGAAGGAGGGAGGTGCAGGGAGTGAGGTGAGGGAGGGAGGTGAGGGACGGAGCCACAGTTACTTTTATCATAATAGTAAGTATTTTAAAGAGGCGACATTTACCTGCACCAAATAGAATCTGACCTAACCAGCCAAAGAATCCTAACCTAACCTAACTTTCTAGCTCGTCATATTAAACAAAGTAATTATTTTAATATCTGGTACCAATGAAAGCAAATTTGTTGAATCGTCATGGTTTAATTTTACGATTTTTTGTGGACGTCAGAGTACTCTGGACCGAGCAGGTTGATTGTAAACAAATGACAACTCACGGTGAATCAGCAGATGTTTCGGACGAATATTTACGGTAAATAATTAATTTCCTCGCGTTCAAAGCACATAGAGACGATAGAGACGTTATTTTAGTGTCATATGATCAGTTTTTCAATTTTTACCTCTCAATTTCCCTCATCCTTCATGCCCTGCCCACTAAAAATTAAAATAAAAGGTTGTCGCCTCTTTAATAAAATACTTACTATAATGGTAAAGATCACCTGTGGAAGGAATGAGCAATGAACGAAATCGAACAAATCCTTCTGAAAGTTGCCGTCTCAGTTTTCAGTGACAGCTGGTGACCGGGACGCCATTTTGTCAAAACACGGCAGAAAACTTGATTATTTCCCATATAACTCTAATAATATGTCCATGTACTCCGCCCAGTAAGGTCGTGTGAACTGTTAGTGATGGCAAGAGTTTATAGTGAAGGTGAATAAGTTAATGATATACACCTGTTGGTTGTGTTATGGGGAGGAGGTGAGTCAGCTCCTGCTTACACCGGCCTCATTAACCATAACAAATATAACCCTTATTGACCACCACTTACCTCTTAGTCTTATCTTCCTTCACAAACGATGACACTTAATACCACTTTACTGTTGCACTTTATAAACAGTTCACAGTGACACTTGTTAACGCGACAACAGCGACAAACTAACTGACTGTTGCAGCTCAGCACAAAGCAACTGGTGGACCTTCACGAGACTCAGTGAACGAACCTGTCTCGTTACTGTGAGAAGACTCGAGTGTACTGTATCGTTCTGTGTGTCGGAGCTTCACGAGACTCAGTGAACGAACCTGTCTCGTTACTGTGAGAAGACTCGAGTGTACTGTATCGTTCTGTGTGTCGGAGCTTTACGAGACTCGGTGAACAAACCTGTCTCGTTACTGTGAGAAGACTCGAGTGTACTGTATCGTTCTGTGTGTCGGAGCTTCACGAGACTCAATGAACGAACCTGTCTCGTTACTGTGCGAAGACTCGAGTGTACTGTATCGTTCTGTGTGTCAGAGCTTCACGAGACTCAGTGAACGAACCTGTATCGTTCCCTGGGTGAATTGATAAAAAAACATGATTCGTTGATGTAGAACGTATGTGGTCCACTGAGATGATGGAAGCTTACCCCTGCTGCCCACTAACTAACAAACTAGTCTACCAGCTACTACCGAACATAATGTAGACTCTTTCATGGTAACATTCATCTACACATTCACCATAAACGAGTATAATAACCAAGTATTATTATCTACGGTATTACTCTCATAATAACGCGTTTTTAGTATAATCTATTCTTGATAAGGAATTGTATAAAGTGAGATACGATTGATAATGAATAATTGACTAGCCATTTGGGTTCCGCAGACAATGACAGATTCTAGTGAAGTTATCCATCATGACGTTCCGTTTTCTGTGACCTTTCCGACGTGTCAGGACCACACGCGACCTCAATTTGTAAACATAAATTGATTCGAAGCCATAAGGGGGTGGGGGGTATCCTGTTTAATCGGTTCTTAGGAGTTTATTACGTTTTTTGTTGTTGTTTATAAGTTTTAATAATTGTGTGTGTGTGTGTGTGTGTGTGTGTGTGTGTGTGTGGCAGCGTATGTGTGTGTGTGTGTGTGTAATAATAATAATAATAATAGCAGTAACAGTTTTATTGAAAAGAAGCTTAGCAGCCAAGAACGAAAATATACAATTACATATTTGAAATGGGTTACGAATTACAAATAATATACAAGTAACATAAGTGACACAAATAAGACATATAATAACTAGATGGGGAAAAGCTCAAACTACAGGGCATTTCAACATAGTGACAGTGCAAGAAGTAGTGTTTACTGGGAGTGAATACACTGGTTTATTACAAGTTATTGATAATTTTACAATGGTTGGGACTGGGCTGTTCTTATAGCGATCAGTTCGTGCACGTATGGGCTGGATGCGGTTGTGGTGTCGAACAGCAATTCTCGGGCTAGGGATCTCAGGTGGTAGTAGGAGCCGGTGTCGAGGATGGTGTAGAAGCTTCTTACCAAATTTGCAGATGAGGTCGTGGTGATGGTCAGTGAGAGTCGAAAGGGTCAGTGTGTTGAGCACTTCTTGATATGTGGAGTAGGAAGGGGAGAGAATAATCTTGCATGCCCTCTTTTGCACTTTTTCTAGGTGTTTACATTGTGTGGCATTTAGGGAGGAAGACCAGGTAGGGGAGGCATAGGTGAGCTTGGGAAGTATGAATGTTGTGTAAACACTGAGAATAATGGCCAAGGCTTAGAGGACTTTGAAAGTGGCGGTGGGGCAAACTGGAGGTTTTGACTTAACTTCACTGACGTGTGGTTTCCAATTTGGATTTATTTGTCTTTGGTGACGCGAGAGCTAAATGGAATCTACAACCTGGAGTGTGTTCCGGACTGAAACCCAACGAGAGGAGGTGGGACAATGTCGGAGGAGAGGTTGATATGACGCGGTAGTTGACATGACATTTGGTGGCCCAGTTTTGGAGACTGTTCAACAAATCCTGAAGGGCGGTATAGTTGGGAGCAGGGTGATGACGCTGGGTATCCCAATGGTGAGTCGTCGACATATTTCCAGCGAGCAGGGGTTTTCTCTTTGGGGCATATTTGTTGAGCATAAAGGCAGTGAACCCTCTTGGTACGCCCAGGGGACACTTCACAGGTAGGCGACTGAAAGGTAGGAATTAGCCCCTCAGGAAAGCGGTACAAGCTTGGCGTCGGTCACCTGAGGAAATCATAAGCCATGGTATAAGACTTCTCCGGCAAGGTCAATAACTTTGTTGATGATTATATTGTGGTCGGCAAGTTAAGGCGCTTGCATTGAAATCAATGAAGAGGCGACAACTACGAATTTTCGTTTTGCAGGAATTGGCGGTATATGTAATCGAGGCGGCAGGCAGTGGATGGAGTGGTGGAGGAAGTTTTTCATGTTGCCAGGAAGGTGCTGAGGTCTACAGGCTCCTGCGTATCAGCAAGCGGTGAGAACACAAAACTTTTCACAGATTAGGCTGGGTATTGGGGTGATTACGTAAATTAAGTGGCAGGTTAGGATTGGGCTGTTGGCGGGCTTGTTGGAATAGTCTTCAGTCAGCTCGGCATCTAAGCAGCAAAACATTGATGATAGAGCACGGGGTTTTATGGCTTCCGGGGAGAACTCCTTGTGTGTGTGTGTGTACATGTGTGTGTGTGTGTGTGTGTGTGTGTGTGTGTGTGTGTGTGTGTGTGTGTGTGTGTGTGCGTGCGTCGTCGCTAGCAGATGTAAGGACGGTACCTTACTATGATTGAGTGATCGATCATAGATAAAGACAACTAATTAAAGAAAGAGAAAGAGAAAAAATAATGTCTTTAAAAATTAATTATCTATGTTACATCATTTGTTGACAATTACTTCTAACTCACCTTGGTCACAGCAAGGCAAATATCAAGACACAGGTAAGAACAGGTAAGAAAACACGTAGGTAACAACAGGTAATTAAATCTGAAGCGGACTCTGCAAAACTACAGGAAGATCTAAAAAAAATTTTCGAATGGTCGGAAAAATGGCAGATGAAATTCAATGTGGACAAATGTAAAGTACTCAGTATAGGAGATGTAAACAGGGAAACCAGTTACCAGATGAACAACGATGCCATTGTGGAATCCGACTGCGAGAGAGATTTAGGAGTAATGATATGTAGGAATCTTAAGCCAAGTAAACAATGTGTTTTTGCTCGAAACAAGGCTAACAAAGTATTTGGGTTCATACAAAGGAGTGTTAGTTACAAGACTAGCGAGGTCATCCTAAAACTATTTCTTGCTCTTGGGAGACCCCACTTGGATTACTCAGTTCAATTCTGGTCACAGTATTACAGAATGGATATAGAATCCCTAGAAAGAATTCAGAGGAGAATGACAAGACTAATCCCGGGCATCAGGAACCTTGAGTACAGAGACAGGTTAAAGCATCTTAATTTGCACTCCCACGAGAGACGTAGAGTGAGGGGCGACATGATAGAGGTGTATAAATGGAAGTCAGGGTTAAACAAAGGGGACATTACAAAGGTACTCAAACTATCCAACCAGGAGCGAAATCGTAACAATGGTTTTAAATTAGACAAATTTAGATTTCGGCGTGAAATAGGTAAACACTGGTTTGGAAACAGAGTAGTGGATGAATGGAACAAGTTACCAAATATCATCATTAACTCGAATATGCTGAATAGCTTCAAACATTGGTTGGATGCTAAAATGAACAATAGGGGTTGGGTATAAACGGGACTGCCCAGTATGGGTCAATAGGCCCGCTGCAGTTTCCTCCATTCTTATGTTCTTATGATGGATTATTTACAATGACTGATGGATGATTTGCCATGATTTACAAGAATTGATGGATGATTTACAATGATTCATGGATGAGTGGGTTGATTGATTAATTATTGACATGATTGATGGATGATATATGTATACATTACTCTCTGGTGTATGTGTGTGGCCACTAAGACCCTGACTAACAGCATAAGATGCGTCCACGTCGAGTTTTTAGAGGAATTACTGACAAGTGAGTCACGAGGGAGGGGAAGTGGGTGAGGGGGAGGGGGGAAGGGAAGGGTGATTGGTTAGCACGCAACGGACAGACAAACCATCACACGGACATGTATCCCAGGTGACTACGAACACGTACAGTAGATCACGGACAGACATTCATACACGGTAACCCAGATGACGAGAAGCCCAAACTGTACAATACTGTTACCTGTACTACCTGAGATGACCAGGTAGGTGACCATGTAGGTGACCAGGTAGGTGACCAGGCAGGTGACCAGGCAGGAGACCAGGTAGGTGACCAGGTGGTGATGGTGGTAATTGACTCCTGTAGTATAGGTTAGGTTAGGTTTATACACCTGACAATATACCTGGCCATCATCTTAAGAACATAAGAACCTAAGTAAATAAGGAGTCTGCAATAGGCCGGTTGGTCTGTGCATGGCAGCTCCTGTCGAGAGTTACTACCACTCTCTATCATCCATGAATCTATCTAGCCTCCTTTTGAAACTTTCCAGAGTTCCCGCACTTACTACAGGGTTGCTAAGCTTGTTCCACTCGTCCACCACCCTATTTGTGAACCAGTTTCTTCCCTATCTCCTCACTAAACCTAAACTTATCAACTTGAATCCGTTGCTCAGGTCCTATCCTGCTCGGATATTATAAGAACTTTATCTACTATCCTTTATTGATTCCTTTCACCCACTTAAATACTTCTATCATCTCTCCCCGCACTCTTCGTCTTTCTAGGGAATGCAAGTTAAGTTTCTTTAACCTATCCTGATATGGAAGGTTTCTAAGTTCCGGAATCATTTTTGTCATTCTTCGCTGCACCGACTCTAGTGAATTTATATCCATTCTATAATAGGGGCACCAGAACTGAACCGCATAATCGAGGTGCGGCCTGACTAGCGCAAGATATAGTTGCAATAAGACCTCTGCACTCTTGTTGCTTACACTTCTAGATATAAAACCGCCCACTCTGTTTGTCTTATTTCAAGAACATTAACGCACTGCATCTTCTGAAGCCGTAGGTCCGAACCTATAAGTACCCTAGGTCTCTTTCACAAGTCGACCTACTAGGTTGAGTGTTGTTAAGGCTGTATACATTATAAGTATTTGTTCTTCCAATATTAAGTACGCTGCACTTGCTGGTGTTGAATTTCATTTGCCATTTTTCAGACCACCCCTGCAGTTTATTTAGATCCTCCTGTAATGCATTTGCATCCTGCCCTGAATTAATTTGCCGCCCTATTTTGGCGTCATCCGCAAACTTGCTTATGTCACTGCTGATCCCAGTATCTAAATCGTTTATGTAGATTATCTTCCGATATTTTATTCAAATATTCATTGATTGATTCTCCTTTCCCTTCCCTCCCCTTCTTCCTCCATTCACCTCCCCCTCTCCCTTTTCCTTTCACCCCCCCTCCCCTCCTCTTCCTCTGGTCATCTAGGAGAGGTCAACATATGAAGGGCTCTAACAGTGTGACCTCTACAGCGTCGCCTACAGTAGTACACGTCTTGAATGTACCAATCAATCCAAGGCGTGTGTGGCGTAGGTCAGAGGTCATGCACCCTACACACACACACACACACACACACACACACAGTTTGATATAGACTAACCACGACAACCACGACCACAACCTCCTCCCCCAACCACCACCACCACAACCACAACAACCACAAATGAGTACAGACAGACAGACAAACAGACAGACAGACACACAGACAGACAGACGAGAACTGAGTCCGCTCGTCTTTGAAACCGTGTACCTGTTCCTACCGCTTGAGTCCTTTGATGCACAGACCAGGTGTATTTATCTTCGTAATTAAGGGAGAAGAGGGGGGTGATAAATGGGTCGTAGGGAGAGAGAGAGGATGGGTCATTAGAGGTGATAAAGGGTCGTGCGGAGGGGTGATGCGGGTCGTAAGGGAGAGGGGGTGATAAATGGGTCGGAGGGAGAGGTGATAAACGGAGTCGTGGGGAGAGAGAGGGGGTGATAAATGGGTCGTGGATAGAAGGGGTTGATGGGAAACGCTGTAGGGACGACACACGGGGCCCAAGCGACGATACACAGGGGCCCAAGAGGATAAAAAGATCCCCGAAGGACCTGAGACGCGAGAGGGGCCACAAACTGGGGCCCCCAATTTAAGCCTCGGGGCCCGGGAGGTGAGGGGCCCGGCAGGTGAGGGGTCCCGGAGGTGAGGTAATGTAATCAAACTTTGTGTTAATTAGTAAACAGGTAACCCCTCTCTCTCACCTCTCACCCCTCTCTCTCACCTCTCACCCCTCTCCCTCACCTCTAAACCCTCACCTCTCAGCTCCCTTCCCACTTCCCCTCCCTCTTCCTCTCCCCTTCCTCTCCTCTTCCTGTTCCTCACACAACCTTCCTTCTCCCCCTCCCTCTTCCTCTCCTCTTCCTCTCCTCTTCCTGTTCCTCACACAACCTTCCTTCTTCCCCTCCCTCTTCCTCTCCTTCCCTCTCCTCTTCCTGTTCCTCTGTCTTTATTCTTCCTCTCCCTCTTCCTCTCCTCCTTCCTCTCTCTTCTCCTCCTCTTCCTGTTTCCTCCACACAACCTTCCTTCCATTCTCTTCCTCCTCTCCTTCCTCCTCTTCCTGTTCCTCACACAACCTTCCTTCTTCCTCCTCCCTCTTCCTCTCCTCCTCTCCTCTGCCTCTCCTCTTCCTGTTTCTCCACACAACCTTCCTTCTTCCATTCCCTCTTCCTCCTCCTCCTTCCTCTCCTCTTCCTGTTCCTCCACACAACCTTCTTCCCCTCCCTCTTCCTCTCCTCTTCCTCTCCTCTTCCTGTTCCTCACACAACCTTCCTTCTTCCCCTCCCTCTTCCTCTCCTCTTCCTCTCCTCTTCCTCTCCTCTTCCTGTTCCTCACACAACCTTCCTTCTTCCTCTCCCTCTTGACCTCACACCACAAGAAGCATCAAATACAGTACACAATTACGGAAGTGAACTGTGGTGGTAGTGATGATGGTAGGCGGGGCTAGAACAACAGATGCGCACACACACACACACACACACACACACACACACACACACACCCCTCCTTCCATTACTCTAGGTCCGAACACACTCCAGGTTGTAGATTCCACGAAGCTCCTCGGCGTCACCATAGACAACAAACTAAATTGGAAACCACACGTCAGTGAAGTTATCATATCCTCCAGTTTCCGTCTCCACCTCCTCCGCCGACTCAAGTCCCTCGGAGTTCCTGCACACGAGCTCCTCAGTGTTTACACAACATTCATACTTCCCAAGCTCACCCATGCCTTCCCCACCTGGTCTTCCTCCCTAAATGCCACACAACGTAAACACCTAGAAAAAGTGCAAAAGAGGGCATGCAAGATTATTCTCTCCACTTCCTACTCCACATATCAAGAAGCGCTCAACACACTGACCCTTTCGACTCTCGCTGACCATCACCACGACCCCATCTGCAAATTTGGTAAGAAGCTTCTACATCATCCTCGACACCGGCTCCTACTACCACCTGAGATCCCTAGTCCGAGAATTGCTGTTCGACACCACAACCGCATCCAGCCCATACGTGCACGAACTGATCGCTATAAGAACAGCCCAGTCCCAACCATTGTAAAAATTATCCATAACTTGTAATAAACCAGTGTATTAACTCCCAGTAAACACTACTCCTTGCACTGTCACTATGTTGAAATGAACTGTAGTTTGAGCTTTTCCCCATCTAGTTATTATATGTCTTATTTGTGTCACTTATGTTACTTGTGTATTATTTGTAATTCGAAACCCATTCCCCAAATATGTAACTGTATATGTTCAGCCTTCTGGCTGCAAAGCTCTTTCAATAAACCGTTAATTATTATTATTATTATTATTATTATTATTATTACACACACACACACACACACACACACACATAAGGTATAGCCACCAGGTGAAGTCTTACCTTTACCCTTTAATTATGAAGTTGTAGAGCCAATATCCAGGTAGGTCTTCCCTGACAGGTAACTAGTGGCGTTGGAAGTAGGGTGAGGTGGGGTGGGGGTGTCTATTGGCTCACACACCTTGCCTTTATTATAAGTTATCGTCAAGTATTTGTTGGTATGGCGTCGGGAGGGGGGGTAGCAGGGGAGGGGGAGGAGAGGAGCGGATGCTTGATGGTGTTTTGGTCCAGGGTACAACGTGTGTGTGTGTGTGTGTGAACCCTGTAATATGTGTTTGTTTTGGAGGCTGTTTAAATTTGCTGTGTTTTTATAGAGAAACACGTGTTTTTTATTGTTTGATATGTGTGTGTGAGTCTGTGTGTATGTGTCTGTGTCTGTCTCTTTGTGTCTGTGTGTGTGTGTGTGTAATGAAGCTTTGATCTTGCTTTGATAAATAATTTGTCTGAATGTCATTTCCCGAAGAGAATATATATATGTGTGTTTTTTCAATATTTTTTTTTCATAATACATATATAGAGATTTTTTATTCATTTTAAATCAGTCACGTGTATATTTTTTTGTTTTATTTTTGCAAGTTTTATTTTTTTGTCCACCCTGTGAGGCAAGGAGACAAAGGCTATCATTTACACTTTAGGATTTTATTTCAATTTATCCCGACTATTAATGAGGTGTTCAATGTTGTCTTCTCAGTCCTCCCAATGTTAGTCCAGTCGTCTCACCCCTCCCCTCCCCCCCCCCAAAACCGGATATCTTTTAGCCTTCCTCCGTCCGTAGCCCCGCCCCCGAGCCCCGCCCCGCCCTGCCCCGCCCCCGAGCCCCGCCCCCGCCAAGTCACCTGTCCCAAGGTTGATCCAGACGAGACCAGGTGAGCATAAAATCCCAATCCAAGAAGAATATTTAACTAGCACCTGCCTGTAGAGAGAGAGACTACCTGATGGAAGTAAGGTAGTCTGTGTTGGGGTGGGGAGGAGGAGAGCGAGAGGGAGAGGAGGAAGGTGGGAGGAGAGGAGAGAAATAGTGTGGGGAGGTCAGAGGGTACGGAGAAAGGAGATGGGTAGAAAAGGAAGGGGAAGGGAGGAGAGGGATGAGGATAAGGATAGAAAGGGGAGTAGGGTAGGGAACGGAGAGGTGAGGGAGGAACGTAAGGAGAAAGGGATAGGGAGGGTAAGGTTAGGGATGATACCCGTCAAATAAAGGGAGGAGAGGAGGAGGGGAGGGGGGGGAGGGGAGGGAGGGAGGGAAGAGGGGATTTGGCTGCTAATGAGTGATTATAGGAGGTAAATAAGGTCATTAATACGTAATTATGTCTGTGTATACATTGTTATCGCGGCTTAATAGTGTACGTCTGTTTATTGGTCTGACTCTCTCTCTCTCTCTCTCTCTCTGTCTCACCGTGTCAATAAATCAAACTTCACCTCACTCACTCACACACACACACACACACACACATACACACACACACACACTCACTCACACACACACTCACGCACACACACACACACACACACTCACTCACAATCACACATCTCTGTAATTTAAGTTTGTTTTCCATATTATTCTTATTTTGTATTTCTGAAATTTTAATTTTATTTGCATTTTTTTTAGTATTGTAAGTTTAGTATTAAGGTGTATTGTTGTTGTATTGTTGTTGTATTTGTTGTATTACTTAGTGTTATTGTAAGTTTAGTATTAAGGTGTATTGTTGTTGTATTGTTGTTGTATTTGTTGTATTACTTCATGTTATTGTAAGTTTAGTATTAAGGTGTATTGTTGTTGTATTGTTGTTGTATTTGTTGTATTACTTCGTGTTATTGTAAGTTTAGTATTAAGGTGTATTGTTGTTGTATTTTTGTTGTATTTGCTGTATTACTTAGTGTTATTGTAAGTTTAGTATTAAGGTGTATTGTTGTTGTATTGTTGTTGTATTTGTTGTATTACTTAGTGTTATTGTAAGTTTAGTATTAAGGTGTATTGTTGTTGTATTGTTGTTGTATTTGTTGTATTACTTCGTGTTATTGTAAGTTTAGTATTAAGGTGTATTGTTGTTGTATTGTTCTTGTATTTGTTGTATTACTTAGTGTTATTGTAAGTTTAGTATTAAGGTGTTTGTTGTTGTATTGTCGTTGTATTGTTGTTGTATTGTTGTATTACTTAGTGTTATTGTAAGTTTAGTATTAAGGTGTATTGTTGTTGTATTGTTGTTGTATTGTTGTTGTATTTGTTGTATTACTTCGTGTTATTGTAAGTTTA
>NW_024752586.1:0-10749 GCF_018991925.1 Homarus americanus
TGGTGTAGTAGTTCCCTCAGATGGTGTTATGAGGGACCTGGCGTGATGTAGTAATTCCCTCGCAGATGGTGTTATGAGGGGCCTCATGTGGTGTAGTAATTCCCTCACAGATGGTGTTATGAGGGACCTCACGTGGTGTAGTAATTACCTCACAGATGGTGTTATGAGGGACCTCACGTGGTGTAGTAATTACCTCACAGATGGTGTTATGAGGGGCCTCACGTGGTGTAGTAACTCCCTCAAAGATGGTGTTATGAGGGGCATCACGTGGTGTAGTAGTTCCCTCACAGATGGTGTTATGAGGGGCCTGACGTGGTGTAGTAATTCCCTCACAGATGGTGTGATGAGGGACTTGACGTGGTGTAGTAATTCCCTCACATATGGTGTTATGAGGGACATGTGGTGTAGTAATTTCCTCACAGATGGTGTTATATGAGTGAGGTTTGGTCCCAGGCCTTCCCATCGTAGACGGATTAACACATCGGTGGTTGTTGTTGGGTCTCGCGGGCCGTTATCACTGGGTACCTGGGACCTCACTGTGTGAAGGTTAACTTGGGTACGACTGTTACTGTTAAGTTGTTCTCACTGACTTAAGCACTGTTCACCACTGTTCACCTCTGTTTAACACTGGTTCCGTTCCTTTCCTAAATGAAATTGTAACTTCTGGCGAGAACTTGTTGATATTCCGGTGGGGAGGAGGGTTCAGGGGAGGGAGTTGGTATGGGCCAACTTAACAGTTGACCTGGCTGCTCCCAGAGGAGCGCCAGGTACATCTTGACCCTTCGGTGGTCAAGGATGTGTGATGTGTGTGTGTGTGTGTGTGTTTGTAAAGGTGTTGGGAAAAGGTTATTGGTTTTGCTATGCTCGCTCTCTCTCTCTCTCTCTCTCTGTTTATTATCAAGCCCCATCCCCACCCCTGACCTGACTGCTTCTCGGGAATATTGAAACATATCCGCTATGTTTTTTGAGAGGCAATAGATACAGGTTGTTCATCCTGCCAATATTTGTTTATTTTTTTCTCTCTCTCTCCCTATCTCCCTATCTCTCCCCCTCTTTCTCTCCCCTTCCTCCCTCTCTCTCTCCCTACGTCTGTCCCCCTCCCCCCCCTGTTTGTGAGTGAGGAGTGAGGGAGCAATGCATCAAGAGTTTCACCACTCTTCATAATATGGTTCAGCATATTTGGATAAAACGTATCAGGGAGGGAAAGCCAATCAACGAACGAGATGATTAGAAGGAAGGTTTTTATTGGTTAAAAAAAATTATTTTCTTCGACCTCTCGCAGTACAACATGGATGCTTATCTATATGTTAATGCGTCGAGAAATTAAAAAATGGAATGATTTATCTTACTTATATATGTGTGCGTGTATAGACATAACGCACGCACGCACACAAAGCAATTACATATACAGACACGCACTCTCGCAAGCACAGAGACAATCACGGACACAGACGAACACAAACAAGTGGTGATGTAAAAAAATAAACGAAAAGAGAGAACCAGATAAGAGAGACAGAGACGTATAGACAGACAGACGATGACAGGAAGGGGAGACAGAAAGCCCAAGAATAAAAACAGGAAACCCAAAGACAGTGAACAAATGAGAGAGAGAGAAAGAGAGAGAGAGATGAATAAATAGATAGACAAAGACAGACAGAGAAATATATTGAGAGAGAGAGAGAGAGAGAGAGAGAGAAAGAGAGAGAAAGCTAACGAAGAACGGCAGTAATTACCCAGATATCAATCGACTGTTCTCAAGACGTGTGTGTGTGTGTGCCCGAGGTTATACACAGCCTGCAGGGAACAATAGTTAAGGGTGAAGGCGCTAATAACTGCCTTAAACACTCTTGTCATTACGGGTCTTATCTCTGAGGAGGAAGTTAAGAAACGAGGCAAAGATGAAGAAGACTGCCAAGAGATTAAGACGATGATAAAGATGATGTGGAAGGGGATAAAGAGAGAGATGAGTAAACAGGATAATAGTGGATTGATATATTGAGTTCTTGTTCTTCTTCTTGTTCTTGTTCTTGTTCTTGTTCTTGTTCTTCTTCTTCTGTTGTTTATTGTTGGTATTGTTGTTTTATTGTTGTTGTTGTTTTTGAATAGTTGAAGCCAAAAACGATAAGTAATTAACTTGATTAATTTGGATGTAACTATGAAATTGTCTTAATTGATATTTAAGTACGCTTATATACGTCTCCTGTCATTGATATGAGAGATTTTAAATAATCACACTTAAGAAAGCCACTTAATCACACTTAAAGGCTTCATCAGTCCAAGTCGAGTTGTTTAGTAGTAATCGCACTTGGAATAATTAATCTTTTCATTCCAAGTGTCTTAAGTAATCGCACTTTAGGACATTATCCACAAAATCCACAGATCTTAAGTAATTGCACTTAACACTACATGTGGTCCAAGTGTTAAGTAATTGCACTTACGATCTCGACACTTTTAAATAACCCTCACTTAAGGGATAATTACACTTGAAAATCATTCTACTTAAGATTTTAAGTCGTTAGGGATAAGGCACTCAAGTCATCATACTCAACACCTTAGTCATCGTTCTCAGTGTCTTAAGTCATCATACCCAACACCTTAGTCATCGTTCTCAGTGTCTTAAGTCATCATACCCAACACCTTAGTCATCGTTCTCACTGTCTTAAGTCATCATACCCAACACCTTAGTCATCGTCCTCACTGTCTTAAGTCATCATACCCAACACCTTAGTCATCGTTCTCAGTGTCTTAAGTCATCATACCCAACACCTTAGTCATCGTTCTCAGTGTCTTAAGTCATCATACGCAACACCTTAGTCATCGTTCTCAGTGTCTTAAGTCATCATACCCAACACCTTAGTCATCGTTCTCAGTGTCTTAAGTCATCATACCCAACACCTTAGTCATCGTTCTCAGTGTCTTAAGTCATCATACCCAACACCTTAGTCATCGTTCTTATAAGGTATCTCTGAAAGTCATCCGTACCTTTGTAGTCATCGTTCTCTCCAGTGTCTTAAGTCATCATACTAACTTTTATCATCGTTCTCACTTTCTTCTTCTTCAGTCATCTTCACCCAACGTAGTCATCTCGTTCTCGGTGTCTTAAGTCATTATGCTCAAACGCTTTACCTCAATCATCGTCACTCACTGTAATGCTTAGAATCCCCATCCTTACCCCCAACACCGTAGTCGCTCGTTCCATGATGTCTTAAGTCGTCATACGCAGCACATAATCTCATCGTTCTCAGTGTCTTGTCATCATACTCAACACCTTAGTCATCGTTCTCAGTGTCTTAAGTCATCATACTCAACACCTTAGTCATCGTTCTCAGTGTCTTAAGTCATCATACTCAACACCTTAGTCATCGTTCTCAGTGTCTTAAGTCATCATACCCAACACCTTAGTCATCGTTCTCAGTGTCTTAAGTCATCATACGCAACACCTCAGTCATCGTTCTCAGTGTCTTAAGTCATCATACCCAACACCTTAGTCATCGTTCTCACTGTCTTAAGTCATCATACCCAACACCTTAGTCATCGTTCTCACTGTCTTAAGTCATCATACGCAACACCTCAGTCATCGTTCTCAGTGTCTTAAGTCATCATACCCAACACCTTTGTCATCGTTCTCAGTGTCTTAAGTCATCATACGCAACACCTTAGTCATCGTTCTCAGTGTCTTAAGTCATCATACCCAACACCTTAGTCATCGTTCTCAGTGTCTTAAGTCATCATACGCAAACTCGTAATCGTAGTTTTTTTCCCCCGTAATCTAACCTGAGCTCATTTCATATCATTACACTTAGGTTTAATGGGTCGCAATTCAAATTGTTGTTCTGGCTGTGGGTGGCAGTAAAAAACGTTTGAAAAACATTGTTCTAATATGTATGAGAATATATTCGTCGCTGTCACTAATATTTACGTGTATTTATCCACATATATTGTTATCACCCAGACGTACGTGATAGGTTGAGTGAAGGACAATGGTATATTATTATGTGGGGCTGGCAACAAGTCGGTCTAATGTGTATTGAGAGAAGAAGAGGCGATATTTGATGACAAGTGTCGTGAGTGTGTAGGGGGTGTGTGGGGGAGTGTTATTGTGTGGGCAGTGTTGTGGGTGAAGAATTGATGTGAGGGAGTGTTGGTGTGCGGGAGGAAGGGTAAACGGGAAAAGGCATTACTTCACTGAGAGACTGGTGGTAACTTGGCATCAGTAGATAAGCATAAAATAATAAACATAAAATCCTTTAAACAAAGAAAACACAGATAAACACCGAAGATAAGAGAAGAAAGAAAAACAAAAGTAATAAGAGTAAAATATTCAAATTTGGGTAAGATAATAAGATAAGTGACTGCTGGACAGGACCATAAGACATGGTACCTTGTGGGGGTCTAGTTAGGAGTTTATTTTTACAGCATAACATAGTGGTCCAGGTTCCAGGTCATAGTTATTTATTTTAGTTGAGTAAATTTTCTCGGGATATGAAGGATAAAAATGGTGTTTGTGTGTGTGTGTGTGTGTGTGTGTGTGTGTGTGTGTGTGTGTTATAATCTTAAAGCGTTCACGTATATGTAAAAGCTTGTAAACCCGGACCATTACGCTCACCATCACCATTAAAACTCACCATCACCTCTTCTCTTATATCTCACCATCATTCCTTTTAGCTATCTTTTTTATCATTACTTCTTCATTCATACTTCAGTGGTGCACCAGTAACCCTTCACCAGCATCGGTCCTCTAGTGAATAGTTCCTCCAGTCACCTCACCATCATTTCACCATAATATCACCATTCTCATCGTTACCTCACTGTGGCCTTCCCAAGAACTTCACCATCTCTTTTACTATCACCATCACCTCACCATTACTTCACCATAACACCAGGGTCCGTTGCTACCCACACGATGACGTCACCATCTTCAACGAGGACAATTTTTCTACTCCATGTCCGGTGCTTCTGGCTCGTGTGAGTAACCATAGTGTAGGTGTAGACAGCGGTGGTGAGAGAAAATAGTGTAGGCCTCTCCATTGTGGGTGAGAGACACTCATAATATTTAAAGTGTTTACCATGGAAGCTGTGACCCCCCCCTAGTTCGCCAGGCCACCGCCAGGGGGACATTAATCAACATTCCAGAAGTTGTATTTATGTTACATGTGGTATTTTTGCAGTTTTTCTTCAATAATTGATTTATTTTCGCAGTTCTTAACGTGATTTTAAACTCAAATAGCAGAGTTACCGTTTCGCTGTTGTTTATAACTGTTTGGTATTCTTTTGTATGTGTTTTGGTAAAGGTTCTTGCAAAATGTCTTCATGATTCACGACACTCATACACACGACAGTCAAACACGCACACACAAGTGTATCTTGAGTTAGTAGCCAAGATTGGCTGTAAAAGGGCCACACACAGCTTCAATACAATTGTAACTCTGCTATTGGAGTATAAATTCATACAAATCCTGAGAAAAACTACGAAAATATATGAATTATTAAAGAAAAACAACAAAACCACCTTCACAAAAGCCGACAGTAGACCCGTGGCGGTGGCCTGACGAACTACGTCTAGCACCGCCGGGACCAGTTCGAGGCTGGGCCCAGCCAGTTGCTTTTTTTTTTAATGGGAATTAACCCACCCGGGCACAGATCAAACGACCCACAACGGGGCCTGGGGGGGGGAGGGGGGGGGGCGAAAAAGGAACAGAAATAAATTTAAAATATAGAAGAAAAAGGTTATACTGTGTTAATGTACACCAGGAGGAGGGTTTCTATTTACTGGGGTTGGCGTCTCTTGGTGCCGCAGTAGGTGATTGGTGCTTTGGTAGAGTTAGTTTGTCTAACTGTCTCTGTCCGTCTGTCTCTCAGTCTCTGTCTGTCTTTGTATCTCTGTTTGTCTGTCCGTCAGTCTGTCTATCTGTCTGTCTCAGCCTCTCTGTCTCAGCCTCTCTGTCTTTCCACTGTGTCGGTCACTGGCTGTCTGTTCTGTCTCTCTATCTGTCTGTCTGTTTTTTGTTGAAAGGAGTTGTTGAGTTAGGTTGTTTTTATTGAGAGGGTTGTCGCTGAGGTTGGGTATAGAGAATTGTAAGTATTTCTGTGCGGCTTTGTCTGGGGGGGGGGTGTTGCTGTGTTTGGAGGTTGGTTGGTATTTTATCTCATTGTATTTATTTATTATTTTATTTTATTTTTTATTTTTTTATTTATTAATTAATTTATTTATTTTTGTTTTGTTAATTATTTATTTATTTTTTGTTGGGGGGCGGGGGGTGGGGGGGCGGTGGTCGGGTATGTTGATTTATAGGATAGGATTCCTTAGGGAGGATTTGTAGACAGACAGACAAACAGAGACAGTTAGAAAAACAGACAGACGGACGGACACAGACAGACAGACATTAAACAGACAGACACACAGAAACAGACAGAAACCGTCAGACAAACGGACAAACACACCGAAAGACACAGACAGAAAAAGACATACAGACAGACAAACAGACGAGCGGAGACAGACAGACAGTCAGAGGCAGACAGGGAGAGACAGACAATCTTGGCTAATAACTCAAGATAAAGAAGGAATCGCCGTAAATAAGAAGGTCCAGCGCTCTTCTCAGGCTCGACCGCTGTCACCCAAACTGAAATAGACAACTGTCCCTTGACTCACCACGTAACCATAACGTATCTGATTGAGTTGTTAAGCAACAGGAACACTTTGGTAAAAGAAGAAATAATAACAACTTGTAGGAATCTCTGTCTGTCTGTTGGTCTCTGTGTCCGTTTCTTTCTGTCTGCCTGTCTGTCTGTTTGTCGCAGACACAAGCAGACAGACAGACGGAGAAATAGAGGGACAGACAGAAACAGAGACGGCGACATAGACTAACATATAGACGAAAGAGACAGACAGACAGAAAAACAGAGGCAGAAAATCAGAAAGACAGACAGATCGATATTGTGAGACAGACTGGCAGAAACAGTCAGACACAGAGACACAGATAGGTGGGGGATGGGGGGATTCCACACCCTTCCCAGTCGGAGGGTCCTGATACCTTCCGTTGCCAACTACCGGATGGTGCCATTCTCCACCTCCCAGGATGGGTGTGGATGGGGGATGGGGGGATTCCACACCCTTCCCAGTAGGTGGGTCCTGATACCTTCCGTTGCCAACTACCGGATGGTGCCATTCTCCACCTCCCAGGATGGGTGTGGATGGGGGATGGGGGGATTCCACACCCTTCCCAGTCGGTGGGTCCTGATACCTTACCGTACACCACCCTACACCACCATACCCCATACTACACTACCCACTACACCCCCACTACACCACCATACCCCACACTACACCACCCTACACACACACTTCCCAGTCGGTGGGTCCTGATACCTTACCGTACACCACCCTACACCACCATACCCCATACTACACCACCATACCCCATACTACACCCTGGGAAGGATGTGGATTCCCTCTCCTCATCCCCCACTCCCCATCATCCCTCTCACCCCACCCACCCCTTCATCCTCTCACCCTTCCCAGTCGGTGGTTCTTGGTACCTCCCAGGATGGGTGAGAGGATGATGGGTGTGGGTGGGTGGTTATAGTCGGGATGTCCTACACCCCCAATACACCACCCTACACCACCCTACCCAACACTACCCTATTTTATGACGTATTATTTGTGCTGTCTCAATTCTGATGTTGTTGACAAATGACCAGGAATTACAGTAATTATAAATGTTCTAATTATTATTCTCAATTATATTAATCATTTAAGTTAAAAAAAACACCAAAAGAATCGAACGACCCACCGCAACGCAACGAACCCAACGACCCACCGCAACGAACCCAACGACCCAACGCAACGCAACAAACCCAACGACCCACCGCAACGAACCCAACGACCCAACGCAACGGAGCAACGACCCAGCGCAACGCAACGAGCCCAACGACCCAACGCAGCGCAACGGGCAACGACCCCACCTGCCGGGCAACGACCCAGCATAACGCAAGCAGGCCCAACGACCCAACGCAGCACAACGGAGCCCAACGACCCAACGCAACACCAGCAAAGACCCAACGACAGCACAACGGAGCAACGACCCAACGCAACGAACCCAACGACCCACCGCAACGCAACGAACCCAACGACCCAACGCAACGCAACGAACCCAACGACCCAGCACCCAACAGGCCGAAGCCCGCAGCACTGCAACGAACCCAACGACCCACCGCAACGCAACGAACCCAACGACCCACCGCAACGCAACGAACCCAACGACCCAACGCAACGAACCCAACGACCCAACGCAATGAACCCAACGACCCACCGCAACGAACCCAACGACCCAACGCAACGACCCACTACACTTTTTTTTCGTTTTTTTAATACACTACCCTTACACTACACTTTTTTTTATTTTTTTATTTTTTATTTTTTTTATTTTTTATTTTATTTTTTTTTATTTATTTTATTTTTTATTTTTTTTTTTATTTTTTTTTAGCACACCACCCACTACACCCACCCCTTCATCCTCTCACCCTTCCCAGTCAGTGGTTCTTGGTACCTTCTGTTGTTGGCTGACGGATGGTACCATTCCCCACCTCCCAGGATGGGTGAGAGGATGATGGGTGGGGGGTTATAGACGGGATGTCCTACCCTACCTAACCTACACCTACCCGAGAGTTTAGTTAATAAGTGATGAACTGGCTTGGCCTTGCCTCGATCTAGGACTGGAGGAGCTAGATAGAGGTACTTACTTCGTCGTGTCACAGGCAGGGGAATTACTATCGACTTTTTGGAAGGTCTATTTATGTTACATTAGCTGTTTTTCCTGTTTTTCTTTAATAATTCATATATTTACGCAGTCAACCTCCAAAAGTAGACGTTTATTAACATAGAGATATAATGGGGCACTTCGTACAACATTCAAGCTATGTGGGCGTGTATGACTTGTCTTCTTGTGTACATGACTCTCGGGTGTGTGTGTGCGTGTATGACTGTCTTGTGCATATGACTGCCATGTATGTGTGTGTATGACTATCTTGTGTATATGACTGCCATGTATGTGTGTGTATGACTGTCTTGTGCATATGACTGCCATGTATGTGTGTGTATGACTATCTTGTGTATATGTCTGTTGGATTCTCAAGTCTTTGTCCACTAAATTCCCTCACCTAAACCTTCTCCATTACCACACCCCTCATCCCCCACCCTCCACCCTCACCCCGCCAACCCCCATCCCCCACCCTCACTCCCCCCACCCTTACCCCCAAATGGTGAATTCATCTACTGTAAGTCACTCTTTTAAATTGGGGCATTAAAAAAACAAAAAAGCGTCAAAACAACAGAGACTCGACCGGCTCACTACCTACCATGTTGATTGCCCGCACAAGATGGACGAACAGACAGAATCTCATAAAAATAAAGTTCTTTTTTTTCGCCCCCCAGGCTCCGTTGTGGGTCGTTTGACCGGTGCCCGGGTTGGCTAATTCCCGTAAAAAACCACACACAAGAGAGAGATAGAGAACACAATATCAACTTAGTAAATCATCCTTCCATTTCATTTCCAGGAACAACTTCAGTTCTCCACGAGGTTCACATTACCCGTGGACAGCCATCGTTATTGGAACATGGGGAAATTTCGTCCGGCAACTATTTTTGAAACCAAAAGAAAGAAAATTGATTTGGATGGACATAAAATGTATAAATCTGCAAAGGAATAATATTTGTTATACGATATACTCCATACAGAACAGCACATGCAGAATTGTATTGTTCTTTTTAAAAGCGGTCCATGTTTGTGTACGAAAAATGCCGCCAGCCTCTACAGCGCCGTTTATATCCTCCAAATTCGCCTAACAATCATAAAAGGTAAGCCTTTAAGATAACTAATACAACTAATTTATGTGTAGAAATGTATTGAAATCAAATTGAACTAAAAAAAAGTCGTAAATGGTTTATTTGAAGAGTGGTGAGAACAGCTTCCTCTGGGATGGTGAATGACGTCCTTTATCAGAATTAATATCGACCCAATTTTCGTAATGAGGGCAATTAATAACAGTCCATCACTACCAAAATAATTATTTCCTTAGTATAATTACTTATTAGCCGAGATTTCATATTTTAATAAGTCCAAATATGCCAGGTAACTAGTGCTAGGTACTTCCCAGGCATGTTTCATTTGTGCATCAGTTTAACCACAATTTGCTACTAATAAGATAAATTCAGTGACCTAAATTCATGTTTTATTTTTATATTCCCTTAGTGACTCGATGTATTACAAAAAAGAACTACTTTACGACTTGTTTGGGCCAACAGTTGGAGTGGTGATATTAATTAACTTTGCCATTCACACTGGTAGAATCAAATGTAGATATATTGGCTTTGTATGTCCATGATTTCAACAAAAATGAATAAGTCCTTC
Source organism: Homarus americanus (assembly GCF_018991925.1). Taxonomy (NCBI): domain Eukaryota; kingdom Metazoa; phylum Arthropoda; class Malacostraca; order Decapoda; family Nephropidae; genus Homarus; species Homarus americanus. The sequence goes on from NW_024752586.1 coordinate 10,407, forward strand.
TAAAATAAATGGAATTGATGATATTATTATCTTTTTGGCCATCCAGCGAATTTAATGATTTTAAGTTGACCGATTTTTACCAGTTAAGTTAGGTTATGTTAGATTAGTTAAGTTGGGTTAGGTTAGGTTTGGAAATTATGTTTTTTCAAATGCCAAGTAGAGGTGGATGACCTAAACATTCATTTTACCAAATTGATTATGAGTAGATTAAACACATTAGTTGTGTTTTTTTACAAATTCAGACCCCATAAAGTTCTAATGACAATCACTTCATGATTGATGTTTCACCCTATACACTAAAGCTACTTTATATAAGAGGAAAAAATTAGCACCAAATTGTATT